>NW_027367031.1:0-62714 GCF_046119375.1 Phyllobates terribilis | reverse complement strand
GCAATGTGGAGATATTACTGTTTGTGCATTTACAATATTCATTGATTTTTGCCATTGAAAAACATGTTTTTAATATACCAGAAATGTTTGAAGCTACTGACTGAATGAAAGGAGCTGGCATCTCACTCTCTTTGAATCTTCTTTATCATGCTAGGATTAGCAGGAAAAAGCAAAAAATTTCAGAATTGCACCGTGCAATGTGGAGATATTACTGTTTGTGCATTTACAATATTCATTGATTTTTGCCATTGAAAAACGTCCAGAAATGTTTGAAGCTACTGACTGAATGAAAGGAGCTGGCATCTCACTCTCTTTGAATCTTCTTTATCATGCTAGGATTAGCAGGAAAAAGCTAAAAATTTCAGAATTGCACCGTGCAATGTGGAGATATTACTGTTTGTGCATTTACAATATTCATTGATTTTTGCCATTGAAAAACATGTTTTTCATATACCAGAAATGTTTGAAGCTACTGACTGAATGAAAGGAGCTGGCATCTCACTCTCTTTGAATCTTCTTTATCATGCTAGGATTAACAGGAAAAAGCTAAAAATTTCAGAATTGCACCGTGCAATGTGGAGATATTACTGTTTGTGCATTTACAATATTCATTGATTTTTGCCATTGAAAAACATGTTTTTCATATACCAGAAATGTTTGAAGCTACTGACTGAATGAAAGGAGCTGGCATCTCACTCTCTTTGAATCTTCTTTATCATGCTAGGATTAGCAGGAAAAAGCAAAAAATTTCAGAATTGCACCTTACAATGTGGAGATATTACTGTTTGTGCATTTACAATATTCATTGATTTTTGCCATTGAAAAACGTCCAGAAATGTTTGAAGCTACTGACTGAATGAAAGGAGCTGGCATCTCACTCTCTTTGAATCTTCTTTATCATGCTAGGATTAGCAGGAAAAAGCTAAAAATTTCAGAATTGCACCGTGCAATGTGGAGATATTACTGTTTGTGCATTTACAATATTCATTGATTTTTGCCATTGAAAAACATGTTTTTCATACACCAGAAATGTTTGAAGCTACTGACTGAATGAAAGGAGCTGGCATCTCACTCTCTTTGAATCTTCTTTATCATGCTAGGATTAACAGGAAAAAGCTAAAAATTTCAGAATTGCACCTTGCAATGTGGAGATATTACTGTTTGTGCATTTACAATATTCATTGATTTTTGCCATTGAAAAACATGGTTTTCATATACCAGAAATGTTTGAAGCTACTGACTGAATGAAAGGAGCTGGCATCTCACTCTCTTTGAATCTTCTTTATCATGCTAGGATTAGCAGGAAAAAGCTAAAAATTTCAGAATTGCACCGTGCAATGTGGAGATATTACTGTTTGTGCATTTACAATATTCATTGATTTTTGCCATTGAAAAACATGTTTTTCATATACCAGAAATGTTTGAAGCTACTGACTGAATGAAAGGAGCTGGCATCTCACTCTCTTTGAATCTTCTTTATCATGCTAGGATTAACAGGAAAAAGCTAAAAATTTCAGAATTGCACCGTGCAATGTGGAGATATTACTGTTTGTGCATTTACAATATTCATTGATTTTTGCCATTGAAAAACATGTTTTTCATATACCAGAAATGTTTGAAGCTACTGACTGAATGAAAGGAGCTGGCATCTCACTCTCTTTGAATCTTCTTTATCATGCTAGGATTAGCAGGAAAAAGCAAAAAATTTCAGAATTGCACCGTGCAATGTGGAGATGTTACTGTTTGTGCATTTACAATATTCATTGATTTTTGCCATTGAAAAACATGTTTTTCATATACCAGAAATGTTTGAAGCTACTGACTGAATGAAAGGAGCTGGCATCTCACTCTCTTTGAATCTTCTTTATCATGCTAGGATTAGCAGGAAAAAGCAAAAAATTTCAGAATTGCACCTTGCAATGTGGAGATATTACTGTTTGTGCATTTACAATATTCATTGATTTTTGCCATTGAAAAACATGTTTTTCATATACCAGAAATGTTTGAAGCTACTGACTGAATGAATGGAGCTGGCATCTCACTCTCTTTGAATCTTCTTTATCATGCTAGGATTAGCAGGAAAAAGCAAAAAATTTCAGAATTGCACCGTGCAATGTGGAGATATTACTGTTTGTGCATTTACAATATTCATTGATTTTTGCCATTGAAAAACATGTTTTTCATATACCAGAAATGTTTGAAGCTACTGACTGAATGAAAGGAGCTGGCATCTCACTCTCTTTGAATCTTCTTTATCATGCTAGGATTAGCAGGAAAAAGCAAAAAATTTCAGAATTGCACCTTGCAATGTGGAGATATTACTGTTTGTGCATTTACAATATTCATTGATTTTTGCCATTGAAAAACATGTTTTTCATATACCAGAAATGTTTGAAGCTACTGACTGAATGAAAGGAGCTGGCATCTCACTCTCTTTGAATCTTCTTTATCATGCTAGGATTAGCAGGAAAAAGCAAAAAATTTCAGAATTGCACCGTGCAATGTGGAGATATTACTGTTTGTGCATTTACAATATTCATTGATTTTTGCCATTGAAAAACATGTTTTTCATATACCAGAAATGTTTGAAGCTACTGACTGAATGAAAGGAGCTGGCATCTCACTCTCTTTGAATCTTCTTTATCATGCTAGGATTAGCAGGAAAAAGCAAAAAATTTCAGAATTGCACCTTGCAATGTGGAGATATTACTGTTTGTGCATTTACAATATTCATTGATTTTTGCCATTGAAAAACATGTTTTTCATATACCAGAAATGTTTGAAGCTACTGACTGAATGAAAGGAGCTGGCATCTCACTCTCTTTGAATCTTCTTTATCATGCTAGGATTAGCAGGAAAAAGCAAAAAATTTCAGAATTGCACCGTGCAATGTGGAGATATTACTGTTTGTGCATTTACAATATTCATTGATTTTTGCCATTGAAAAACGTACAGAAATGTTTGAAGCTACTGACTGAATGAAAGGAGCTGGCATCTCACTCTCTTTGAATCTTCTTTATCATGCTAGGATTAACAGGAAAAAGCTAAAAATTTCAGAATTGCACCGTGCAATGTGGAGATATTACTGTTTGTGCATTTACAATATTCATTGATTTTTGCCATTGAAAAACATGTTTTTCATATACCAGAAATGTTTGAAGCTACTGACTGAATGAAAGGAGCTGGCATCTCACTCTCTTTGAATCTTCTTTATCATGCTAGGATTAACAGGAAAAAGCTAAAAATTTCAGAATTGCACCGTGCAATGTGGAGATATTACTGTTTGTGCATTTACAATATTCATTGATTTTTGCCATTGAAAAACATGTTTTTCATATACCAGAAATGTTTGAAGCTACTGACTGAATGAAAGGAGCTGGCATCTCACTCTCTTTGAATCTTCTTTATCATGCTAGGATTAGCAGGAAAAAGCAAAAAATTTCAGAATTGCACCGTGCAATGTGGAGATATTACTGTTTGTGCATTTACAATATTCATTGATTTTTGCCATTGAAAAACGTCCAGAAATGTTTGAAGCTACTGACTGAATGAAAGGAGCTGGCATCTCACTCTCTTTGAATCTTCTTTATCATGCTAGGATTAGCAGGAAAAAGCTAAAAATTTCAGAATTGCACCGTGCAATGTGGAGATATTACTGTTTGTGCATTTACAATATTCATTGATTTTTGCCATTGAAAAACATGTTTTTCATATACCAGAAATGTTTGAAGCTACTGACTGAATGAAAGGAGCTGGCATCTCACTCTCTTTGAATCTTCTTTATCATGCTAGGATTAACAGGAAAAAGCTAAAAATTTCAGAATTGCACCGTGCAATGTGGAGATATTACTGTTTGTGCATTTACAATATTCATTGATTTTTGCCATTGAAAAACATGTTTTTCATATACCAGAAATGTTTGAAGCTACTGACTGAATGAAAGGAGCTGGCATCTCACTCTCTTTGAATCTTCTTTATCATGCTAGGATTAGCAGGAAAAAGCAAAAAATTTCAGAATTGCACCGTGCAATGTGGAGATATTACTGTTTGTGCATTTACAATATTCATTGATTTTTGCCATTGAAAAACGTCCAGAAATGTTTGAAGCTACTGACTGAATGAAAGGAGCTGGCATCTCACTCTCTTTGAATCTTCTTTATCATGCTAGGATTAACAGGAAAAAGCTAAAAATTTCAGAATTGCACCGTGCAATGTGGAGATATTACTGTTTGTGCATTTACAATATTCATTGATTTTTGCCATTGAAAAACATGTTTTTAATATACCAGAAATGTTTGAAGCTACTGACTGAATGAAAGGAGCTGGCATCTCACTCTCTTTGAATCTTCTTTATCATGCTAGGATTAGCAGGAAAAAGCAAAAAATTTCAGAATTGCACCTTGCAATGTGGAGATATTACTGTTTGTGCATTTACAATATTCATTGATTTTTGCCATTGAAAAACATGTTTTTCATATACCAGAAATGTTTGAAGCTACTGACTGAATGAATGGAGCTGGCATCTCACTCTCTTTGAATCTTCTTTATCATGCTAGGATTAGCAGGAAAAAGCAAAAATTTCAGAATTGCACCGTGCAATGTGGAGATATTACTGTTTGTGCATTTACAATATTCATTGATTTTTGCCATTGAAAAACATGTTTTTCATATACCAGAAATGTTTGAAGCTACTGACTGAATGAAAGGAGCTGGCATCTCACTCTCTTTGAATCTTCTTTATCATGCTAGGATTAGCAGGAAAAAGCAAAAAATTTCAGAATTGCACCTTGCAATGTGGAGATATTACTGTTTGTGCATTTACAATATTCATTGATTTTTGCCATTGAAAAACATGTTTTTCATATACCAGAAATGTTTGAAGCTACTGACTGAATGAAAGGAGCTGGCATCTCACTCTCTTTGAATCTTCTTTATCATGCTAGGATTAGCAGGAAAAAGCAAAAAATTTCAGAATTGCACCGTGCAATGTGGAGATATTACTGTTTGTGCATTTACAATATTCATTGATTTTTGCCATTGAAAAACATGTTTTTCATATACCAGAAATGTTTGAAGCTACTGACTGAATGAAAGGAGCTGGCATCTCACTCTCTTTGAATCTTCTTTATCATGCTAGGATTAGCAGGAAAAAGCAAAAAATTTCAGAATTGCACCTTGCAATGTGGAGATATTACTGTTTGTGCATTTACAATATTCATTGATTTTTGCCATTGAAAAACATGTTTTTCATATACCAGAAATGTTTGAAGCTACTGACTGAATGAAAGGAGCTGGCATCTCACTCTCTTTGAATCTTCTTTATCATGCTAGGATTAGCAGGAAAAAGCAAAAAATTTCAGAATTGCACCGTGCAATGTGGAGATATTACTGTTTGTGCATTTACAATATTCATTGATTTTTGCCATTGAAAAACGTACAGAAATGTTTGAAGCTACTGACTGAATGAAAGGAGCTGGCATCTCACTCTCTTTGAATCTTCTTTATCATGCTAGGATTAACAGGAAAAAGCTAAAAATTTCAGAATTGCACCGTGCAATGTGGAGATATTACTGT
Source organism: Phyllobates terribilis (assembly GCF_046119375.1). NCBI lineage: Eukaryota > Metazoa > Chordata > Amphibia > Anura > Dendrobatidae > Phyllobates > Phyllobates terribilis. The sequence continues at coordinate 57,140 of NW_027367031.1, read as the reverse complement.
TTGTGCATTTACAATATTCATTGATTTTTGCCATTGAAAAACATGTTTTTCATATACCAGAAATGTTTGAAGCTACTGACTGAATGAAAGGAGCTGGCATCTCACTCTCTTTGAATCTTCTTTATCATGCTAGGATTAACAGGAAAAAGCTAAAAATTTCAGAATTGCACCGTGCAATGTGGAGATATTACTGTTTGTGCATTTACAATATTCATTGATTTTTGCCATTGAAAAACATGTTTTTCATATACCAGAAATGTTTGAAGCTACTGACTGAATGAAAGGAGCTGGCATCTCACTCTCTTTGAATCTTCTTTATCATGCTAGGATTAGCAGGAAAAAGCAAAAAATTTCAGAATTGCACCGTGCAATGTGGAGATATTACTGTTTGTGCATTTACAATATTCATTGATTTTTGCCATTGAAAAACATGTTTTTCATATACCAGAAATGTTTGAAGCTACTGACTGAATGAAAGGAGCTGGCATCTCACTCTCTTTGAATCTTCTTTATCATGCTAGGATTAGCAGGAAAAAGCAAAAAATTTCAGAATTGCACCTTGCAATGTGGAGATATTACTGTTTGTGCATTTACAATATTCATTGATTTTTGCCATTGAAAAACATGTTTTTCATATACCAGAAATGTTTGAAGCTACTGACTGAATGAAAGGAGCTGGCATCTCACTCTCTTTGAATCTTCTTTATCATGCTAGGATTAGCAGGAAAAAGCAAAAAATTTCAGAATTGCACCGTGCAATGTGGAGATATTACTGTTTGTGCATTTACAATATTCATTGATTTTTGCCATTGAAAAACATGTTTTTCATATACCAGAAATGTTTGAAGCTACTGACTGAATGAAAGGAGCTGGCATCTCACTCTCTTTGAATCTTCTTTATCATGCTAGGATTAGCAGGAAAAAGCAAAAAATTTCAGAATTGCACCTTGCAATGTGGAGATATTACTGTTTGTGCATTTACAATATTCATTGATTTTTGCCATTGAAAAACATGTTTTTCATATACCAGAAATGTTTGAAGCTACTGACTGAATGAAAGGAGCTGGCATCTCACTCTCTTTGAATCTTCTTTATCATGCTAGGATTAGCAGGAAAAAGCAAAAAATTTCAGAATTGCACCGTGCAATGTGGAGATATTACTGTTTGTGCATTTACAATATTCATTGATTTTTGCCATTGAAAAACGTACAGAAATGTTTGAAGCTACTGACTGAATGAAAGGAGCTGGCATCTCACTCTCTTTGAATCTTCTTTATCATGCTAGGATTAACAGGAAAAAGCTAAAAATTTCAGAATTGCACCGTGCAATGTGGAGATATTACTGTTTGTGCATTTACAATATTCATTGATTTTTGCCATTGAAAAACATGTTTTTCATATACCAGAAATGTTTGAAGCTACTGACTGAATGAAAGGAGCTGGCATCTCACTCTCTTTGAATCTTCTTTATCATGCTAGGATTAACAGGAAAAAGCTAAAAATTTCAGAATTGCACCGTGCAATGTGGAGATATTACTGTTTGTGCATTTACAATATTCATTGATTTTTGCCATTGAAAAACATGTTTTTCATATACCAGAAATGTTTGAAGCTACTGACTGAATGAAAGGAGCTGGCATCTCACTCTCTTTGAATCTTCTTTATCATGCTAGGATTAGCAGGAAAAAGCAAAAAATTTCAGAATTGCACCGTGCAATGTGGAGATATTACTGTTTGTGCATTTACAATATTCATTGATTTTTGCCATTGAAAAACGTCCAGAAATGTTTGAAGCTACTGACTGAATGAAAGGAGCTGGCATCTCACTCTCTTTGAATCTTCTTTATCATGCTAGGATTAGCAGGAAAAGCTAAAAATTTCAGAATTGCACCGTGCAATGTGGAGATATTACTGTTTGTGCATTTACAATATTCATTGATTTTTGCCATTGAAAAACATGTTTTTCATATACCAGAAATGTTTGAAGCTACTGACTGAATGAAAGGAGCTGGCATCTCACTCTCTTTGAATCTTCTTTATCATGCTAGGATTAACAGGAAAAAGCTAAAAATTTCAGAATTGCACCGTGCAATGTGGAGATATTACTGTTTGTGCATTTACAATATTCATTGATTTTTGCCATTGAAAAACATGTTTTTCATATACCAGAAATGTTTGAAGCTACTGACTGAATGAAAGGAGCTGGCATCTCACTCTCTTTGAATCTTCTTTATCATGCTAGGATTAGCAGGAAAAAGCAAAAAATTTCAGAATTGCACCGTGCAATGTGGAGATATTACTGTTTGTGCATTTACAATATTCATTGATTTTTGCCATTGAAAAACGTCCAGAAATGTTTGAAGCTACTGACTGAATGAAAGGAGCTGGCATCTCACTCTCTTTGAATCTTCTTTATCATGCTAGGATTAACAGGAAAAAGCTAAAAATTTCAGAATTGCACCGTGCAATGTGGAGATATTACTGTTTGTGCATTTACAATATTCATTGATTTTTGCCATTGAAAAACATGTTTTTAATATACCAGAAATGTTTGAAGCTACTGACTGAATGAAAGGAGCTGGCATCTCACTCTCTTTGAATCTTCTTTATCATGCTAGGATTAGCAGGAAAAAGCAAAAAATTTCAGAATTGCACCGTGCAATGTGGAGATATTACTGTTTGTGCATTTACAATATTCATTGATTTTTGCCATTGAAAAACGTCCAGAAATGTTTGAAGCTACTGACTGAATGAAAGGAGCTGGCATCTCACTCTCTTTGAATCTTCTTTATCATGCTAGGATTAGCAGGAAAAAGCTAAAAATTTCAGAATTGCACCGTGCAATGTGGAGATATTACTGTTTGTGCATTTACAATATTCATTGATTTTTGCCATTGAAAAACATGTTTTTCATATACCAGAAATGTTTGAAGCTACTGACTGAATGAAAGGAGCTGGCATCTCACTCTCTTTGAATCTTCTTTATCATGCTAGGATTAACAGGAAAAAGCTAAAAATTTCAGAATTGCACCGTGCAATGTGGAGATATTACTGTTTGTGCATTTACAATATTCATTGATTTTTGCCATTGAAAAACATGTTTTTCATATACCAGAAATGTTTGAAGCTACTGACTGAATGAAAGGAGCTGGCATCTCACTCTCTTTGAATCTTCTTTATCATGCTAGGATTAGCAGGAAAAAGCAAAAAATTTCAGAATTGCACCTTGCAATGTGGAGATATTACTGTTTGTGCATTTACAATATTCATTGATTTTTGCCATTGAAAAACGTCCAGAAATGTTTGAAGCTACTGACTGAATGAAAGGAGCTGGCATCTCACTCTCTTTGAATTTTCTTTATCATGCTAGGATTAGCAGGAAAAAGCTAAAAATTTCAGAATTGCACCGTGCAATGTGGAGATATTACTGTTTGTGCATTTACAATATTCATTGATTTTTGCCATTGAAAAACATGTTTTTCATATACCAGAAATGTTTGAAGCTACTGACTGAATGAAAGGAGCTGGCATCTCACTCTCTTTGAATCTTCTTTATCATGCTAGGATTAACAGGAAAAAGCTAAAAATTTCAGAATTGCACCTTGCAATGTGGAGATATTACTGTTTGTGCATTTACAATATTCATTGATTTTTGCCATTGAAAAACATGTTTTTCATATACCAGAAATGTTTGAAGCTACTGACTGAATGAAAGGAGCTGGCATCTCACTCTCTTTGAATCTTCTTTATCATGCTAGGATTAGCAGGAAAAAGCTAAAAATTTCAGAATTGCACCGTGCAATGTGGAGATATTACTGTTTGTGCATTTACAATATTCATTGATTTTTGCCATTGAAAAACATGTTTTTCATATACCAGAAATGTTTGAAGCTACTGACTGAATGAAAGGAGCTGGCATCTCACTCTCTTTGAATCTTCTTTATCATGCTAGGATTAACAGGAAAAAGCTAAAAATTTCAGAATTGCACCGTGCAATGTGGAGATATTACTGTTTGTGCATTTACAATATTCATTGATTTTTGCCATTGAAAAACATGTTTTTCATATACCAGAAATGTTTGAAGCTACTGACTGAATGAAAGGAGCTGGCATCTCACTCTCTTTGAATCTTCTTTATCATGCTAGGATTAGCAGGAAAAAGCAAAAAATTTCAGAATTGCACCGTGCAATGTGGAGATGTTACTGTTTGTGCATTTACAATATTCATTGATTTTTGCCATTGAAAAACATGTTTTTCATATACCAGAAATGTTTGAAGCTACTGACTGAATGAAAGGAGCTGGCATCTCACTCTCTTTGAATCTTCTTTATCATGCTAGGATTAGCAGGAAAAAGCAAAAAATTTCAGAATTGCACCGTGCAATGTGGAGATATTACTGTTTGTGCATTTACAATATTCATTGATTTTTGCCATTGAAAAACATGTTTTTCATATACCAGAAATGTTTGAAGCTACTGACTGAATGAAAGGAGCTGGCATCTCACTCTCTTTGAATCTTCTTTATCATGCTAGGATTAACAGGAAAAAGCTAAAAATTTCAGAATTGCACCGTGCAATGTGGAGATATTACTGTTTGTGCATTTACAATATTCATTGATTTTTGCCATTGAAAAACATGTTTTTCATATACCAGAAATGTTTGAAGCTACTGACTGAATGAAAGGAGCTGGCATCTCACTCTCTTTGAATCTTCTTTATCATGCTAGGATTAACAGGAAAAAGCTAAAAATTTCAGAATTGCACCTTGCAATGTGGAGATATTACTGTTTGTGCATTTACAATATTCATTGATTTTTGCCATTGAAAAACATGTTTTTCATATACCAGAAATGTTTGAAGCTACTGACTGAATGAAAGGAGCTGGCATCTCACTCTCTTTGAATCTTCTTTATCATGCTAGGATTAACAGGAAAAAGCTAAAAATTTCAGAATTGCACCTTGCAATGTGGAGATATTACTGTTTGTGCATTTACAATATTCATTGATTTTTGCCATTGAAAAACATGTTTTTCATATACCAGAAATGTTTGAAGCTACTGACTGAATGAAAGGAGCTGGCATCTCACTCTCTTTGAATCTTCTTTATCATGCTAGGATTAACAGGAAAAAGCTAAAAATTTCAGAATTGCACCTTGCAATGTGGAGATATTACTGTTTGTGCATTTACAATATTCATTGATTTTTGCCATTGAAAAACATGTTTTTCATATACCAGAAATGTTTGAAGCTACTGACTGAATGAAAGGAGCTGGCATCTCACTCTCTTTGAATCTTCTTTATCATGCTAGGATTAGCAGGAAAAAGCTAAAAATTTCAGAATTGCACCTTGCAATGTGGAGATATTACTGTTTGTGCATTTACAATATTCATTGATTTTTGCCATTGAAAAACGTCCAGAAATGTTTGAAGCTACTGACTGAATGAAAGGAGCTGGCATCTCACTCTCTTTGAATCTTCTTTATCATGCTAGGATTAACAGGAAAAAGCTAAAAATTTCAGAATTGCACCGTGCAATGTGGAGATATTACTGTTTGTGCATTTACAATATTCATTGATTTTTGCCATTGAAAAACATGTTTTTCATATACCAGAAATGTTTGAAGCTACTGACTGAATGAAAGGAGCTGGCATCTCACTCTCTTTGAATCTTCTTTATCATGCTAGGATTAACAGGAAAAAGCTAAAAATTTCAGAATTGCACCGTGCAATGTGGAGATATTACTGTTTGTGCATTTACAATATTCATTGATTTTTGCCATTGAAAAACATGTCCAGAAATGTTTGAAGCTACTGACTGAATGAAAGGAGCTGGCATCTCACTCTCTTTGAATCTTCTTTATCATGCTAGGATTAACAGGAAAAAGCTAAAAATTTCAGAATTGCACCGTGCAATGTGGAGATATTACTGTTTGTGCATTTACAATATTCATTGATTTTTGCCATTGAAAAACATGTTTTTCATATACCAGAAATGTTTGAAGCTACTGACTGAATGAAAGGAGCTGGCATCTCACTCTCTTTGAATCTTCTTTATCATGCTAGGATTAGCAGGAAAAAGCTAAAAATTTCAGAATTGCACCGTGCAATGTGGAGATATTACTGTTTGTGCATTTACAATATTCATTGATTTTTGCCATTGAAAAACATGTTTTTCATATACCAGAAATGTTTGAAGCTACTGACTGAATGAAAGGAGCTGGCATCTCACTCTCTTTGAATCTTCTTTATCATGCTAGGATTAACAGGAAAAAGCTAAAAATTTCAGAATTGCACCGTGCAATGTGGAGATATTACTGTTTGTGCATTTACAATATTCATTGATTTTTGCCATTGAAAAACGTCCAGAAATGTTTGAAGCTACTGACTGAATGAAAGGAGCTGGCATCTCACTCTCTTTGAATCTTCTTTATCATGCTAGGATTAGCAGGAAAAAGCAAAAAATTTCAGAATTGCACCTTGCAATGTGGAGATATTACTGTTTGTGCATTTACAATATTCATTGATTTTTGCCATTGAAAAACGTCCAGAAATGTTTGAAGCTACTGACTGAATGAAAGGTGGCATCTCACTCTCTTTGAATCTTCTTTATCATGCTAGGATTAGCAGGAAAAAGCTAAAAATTTCAGAATTGCACCTTGCAATGTGGAGATATTACTGTTTGTGCATTTACAATATTCATTGATTTTTGCCATTGAAAAACATGTTTTTCATATACCAGAAATGTTTGAAGCTACTGACTGAATGAAAGGAGCTGGCATCTCACTCTCTTTGAATCTTCTTTATCATGCTAGGATTAACAGGAAAAAGCTAAAAATTTCAGAATTGCACCGTGCAATGTGGAGATATTACTGTTTGTGCATTTACAATATTCATTGATTTTTGCCATTGAAAAACATGTTTTTCATATACCAGAAATGTTTGAAGCTACTGACTGAATGAAAGGAGCTGGCATCTCACTCTCTTTGAATCTTCTTTATCATGCTAGGATTAACAGGAAAAAGCTAAAAATTTCAGAATTGCACCTTGCAATGTGGAGATATTACTGTTTGTGCATTTACAATATTCATTGATTTTTGCCATTGAAAAACGTCCAGAAATGTTTGAAGCTACTGACTGAATGAAAGGAGCTGGCATCTCACTCTCTTTGAATCTTCTTTATCATGCTAGGATTAGCAGGAAAAAGCAAAAAATTTCAGAATTGCACCGTGCAATGTGGAGATATTACTGTTTGTGCATTTACAATATTCATTGATTTTTGCCATTGAAAAACATGTTTTTCATATACCAGAAATGTTTGAAGCTACTGACTGAATGAAAGGAGCTGGCATCTCACTCTCTTTGAATCTTCTTTATCATGCTAGGATTAGCAGGAAAAAGCTAAAAATTTCAGAATTGCACCGTGCAATGTGGAGATATTACTGTTTGTGCATTTACAATATTCATTGATTTTTGCCATTGAAAAACATGTTTTTCATATACCAGAAATGTTTGAAGCTACTGACTGAATGAAAGGAGCTGGCATCTCACTCTCTTTGAATCTTCTTTATCATGCTAGGATTAACAGGAAAAAGCTAAAAATTTCAGAATTGCACCGTGCAATGTGGAGATATTACTGTTTGTGCATTTACAATATTCATTGATTTTTGCCATTGAAAAACATGTTTTTCATATACCAGAAATGTTTGAAGCTACTGACTGAATGAAAGGAGCTGGCATCTCACTCTCTTTGAATCTTCTTTATCATGCTAGGATTAGCAGGAAAAAGCAAAAAATTTCAGAATTGCACCTTGCAATGTGGAGATATTACTGTTTGTGCATTTACAATATTCATTGATTTTTGCCATTGAAAAACGTCCAGAAATGTTTGAAGCTATTGACTGAATGAAAGGAGCTGGCATCTCACTCTCTTTGAATCTTCTTTATCATGCTAGGATTAGCAGGAAAAAGCAAAAAATTTCAGAATTGCACCTTGCAATGTGGAGATATTACTGTTTGTGCATTTACAATATTCATTGATTTTTGCCATTGAAAAACATGTTTTTCATATACCAGAAATGTTTGAAGCTACTGACTGAATGAAAGGAGCTGGCATCTCACTCTCTTTGAATCTTCTTTATCATGCTAGGATTAACAGGAAAAAGCTAAAAATTTCAGAATTGCACCTTGCAATGTGGAGATATTACTGTTTGTGCATTTACAATATTCATTGATTTTTGCCATTGAAAAACGTCCAGAAATGTTTGAAGCTACTGACTGAATGAAAGGAGCTGGCATCTCACTCTCTTTGAATCTTCTTTATCATGCTAGGATTAGCAGGAAAAAGCAAAAAAATTCAGAATTGCACCATGCAATGTGGAGATATTACTGTTTGTGCATTTACAATATTCATTGATTTTTGCCATTGAAAAACATGTTTTTCATATACCAGAAATGTTTGAAGCTACTGACTGAATGAAAGGAGCTGGCATCTCACTTTCTTTGAATCTTCTTTATCATGCTAGGATTAACAGGAAAAAGCTAAAAATTTCAGAATTGCACCGTGCAATGTGGAGATATTACTGTTTGTGCATTTACAATATTCATTGATTTTTGCCATTGAAAAACATGTTTTTCATATACCAGAAATGTTTGAAGCTACTGACTGAATGAAAGGAGCTGGCATCTCACTCTCTTTGAATCTTCTTTATCATGCTAGGATTAGCAGGAAAAAGCTAAAAATTTCAGAATTGCACCGTGCAATGTGGAGATATTACTGTTTGTGCATTTACAATATTCATTGATTTTTGCCATTGAAAAACGTCCAGAAATGTTTGAAGCTACTGACTGAATGAAAGGAGCTGGCATCTCACTCTCTTTGAATCTTCTTTATCATGCTAGGATTAGCAGGAAAAAGCTAAAAATTTCAGAATTGCACCTTGCAATGTGGAGATATTACTGTTTGTGCATTTACAATATTCATTGATTTTTGCCATTGAAAAACATGTTTTTCATATACCAGAAATGTTTGAAGCTACTGACTGAATGAAAGGAGCTGGCATCTCACTCTCTTTGAATCTTCTTTATCATGCTAGGATTAACAGGAAAAAGCTAAAAATTTCAGAATTGCACCGTGCAATGTGGAGATATTACTGTTTGTGCATTTACAATATTCATTGATTTTTGCCATTGAAAAACATGTTTTTCATATACCAGAAATGTTTGAAGCTACTGACTGAATGAAAGGAGCTGGCATCTCACTCTCTTTGAATCTTCTTTATCATGCTAGGATTAGCAGGAAAAAGCAAAAAATTTCAGAATTGCACCGTGCAATGTGGAGATATTACTGTTTGTGCATTTACAATATTCATTGATTTTTGCCATTGAAAAACATGTTTTTCATATACCAGAAATGTTTGAAGCTACTGACTGAATGAAAGGAGCTGGCATCTCACTCTCTTTGAATCTTCTTTATCATGCTAGGATTAACAGGAAAAAGCTAAAAATTTCAGAATTGCACCTTGCAATGTGGAGATATTACTGTTTGTGCATTTACAATATTCATTGATTTTTGCCATTGAAAAACATGTTTTTCATATACCAGAAATGTTTGAAGCTACTGACTGAATGAAAGGAGCTGGCATCTCACTCTCTTTGAATCTTCTTTATCATGCTAGGATTAACAGGAAAAAGCAAAAAATTTCAGAATTGCACCGTGCAATGTGGAGATATTACTGTTTGTGCATTTACAATATTCATTGATTTTTGCCATTGAAAAACGTCCAGAAATGTTTGAAGCTACTGACTGAATGAAAGGAGCTGGCATCTCACTCTCTTTGAATCTTCTTTATCATGCTAGGATTAGCAGGAAAAAGCAAAAAATTTCAGAATTGCACCGTGCAATGTGGAGATATTACTGTTTGTGCATTTACAATATTCATTGATTTTTGCCATTGAAAAACATGTTTTTCATATACCAGAAATGTTTGAAGCTACTGACTGAATGAAAGGAGCTGGCATCTCACTCTCTTTGAATCTTCTTTATCATGCTAGGATTAACAGGAAAAAGCTAAAAATTTCAGAATTGCACCTTGCAATGTGGAGATATTACTGTTTGTGCATTTACAATATTCATTGATTTTTGCCATTGAAAAACGTCCAGAAATGTTTGAAGCTACTGACTGAATGAAAGGAGCTGGCATCTCACTCTCTTTGAATCTTCTTTATCATGCTAGGATTAGCAGGAAAAAGCTAAAAATTTCAGAATTGCACCGTGCAATGTGGAGATATTACTGTTTGTGCATTTACAATATTCATTGATTTTTGCCATTGAAAAACATGTTTTTCATATACCAGAAATGTTTGAAGCTACTGACTGAATGAAAGGAGCTGGCATCTCACTCTCTTTGAATCTTCTTTATCATGCTAGGATTAACAGGAAAAAGCTAAAAATTTCAGAATTGCACCGTGCAATGTGGAGATATTACTGTTTGTGCATTTACAATATTCATTGATTTTTGCCATTGAAAAACATGTTTTTCATATACCAGAAATGTTTGAAGCTACTGACTGAATGAAAGGAGCTGGCATCTCACTCTCTTTGAATCTTCTTTATCATGCTAGGATTAGCAGGAAAAAGCAAAAAATTTCAGAATTGCACCTTGCAATGTGGAGATATTACTGTTTGTGCATTTACAATATTCATTGATTTTTGCCATTGAAAAACGTCCAGAAATGTTTGAAGCTACTGACTGAATGAAAGGAGCTGGCATCTCATTCTCTTTGAATCTTCTTTATCATGCTAGGATTAGCAGGAAAAAGCTAAAAATTTCAGAATTGCACCGTGCAATGTGGAGATATTACTGTTTGTGCATTTACAATATTCATTGATTTTTGCCATTGAAAAACATGTTTTTCATATACCAGAAATGTTTGAAGCTACTGACTGAATGAAAGGAGCTGGCATCTCACTCTCTTTGTATCTTCTTTATCATGCTAGGATTAACAGGAAAAAGCTAAAAATTTCAGAATTGCACCTTGCAATGTGGAGATATTACTGTTTGTGCATTTACAATATTCATTGATTTTTGCCATTGAAAAACATGTTTTTCATATACCAGAAATGTTTGAAGCTACTGACTGAATGAAAGGAGCTGGCATCTCACTCTCTTTGAATCTTCTTTATCATGCTAGGATTAACAGGAAAAAGCTAAAAATTTCAGAATTGCACCGTGCAATGTGGAGATATTACTGTTTGTGCATTTACAATATTCATTGATTTTTGCCATTGAAAAACATGTTTTTCATATACCAGAAATGTTTGAAGCTACTGACTGAATGAAAGGAGCTGGCATCTCACTCTCTTTGAATCTTCTTTATCATGCTAGGATTAGCAGGAAAAAGCAAAAAATTTCAGAATTGCACCGTGCAATGTGGAGATATTACTGTTTGTGCATTTACAATATTCATTGATTTTTGCCATTGAAAAACATGTTTTTCATATACCAGAAATGTTTGAAGCTACTGACTGAATGAAAGGAGCTGGCATCTCACTCTCTTTGAATCTTCTTTATCATGCTAGGATTAACAGGAAAAAGCAAAAAATTTCAGAATTGCACCTTGCAATGTGGAGATATTACTGTTTGTGCATTTACAATATTCATTGATTTTTGCCATTGAAAAACGTCCAGAAATGTTTGAAGCTACTGACTGAATGAAAGGAGCTGGCATCTCACTCTCTTTGAATCTTCTTTATCATGCTAGGATTAACAGGAAAAAGCTAAAAATTTCAGAATTGCACCGTGCAATGTGGAGATATTACTGTTTGTGCATTTACAATATTCATTGATTTTTGCCATTGAAAAACATGTTTTTCATATACCAGAAATGTTTGAAGCTACTGACTGAATGAAAGGAGCTGGCATCTCACTCTCTTTGAATCTTCTTTATCATGCTAGGATTAGCAGGAAAAAGCTAAAAATTTCAGAATTGCACCGTGCAATGTGGAGATATTACTGTTTGTGCATTTACAATATTCATTGATTTTTGCCATTGAAAAACATGTTTTTCATATACCAGAAATGTTTGAAGCTACTGACTGAATGAAAGGAGCTGGCATCTCACTCTCTTTGAATCTTCTTTATCATGCTAGGATTAACAGGAAAAAGCTAAAAATTTCAGAATTGCACCGTGCAATGTGGAGATATTACTGTTTGTGCATTTACAATATTCATTGATTTTTGCCATTGAAAAACATGTTTTTCATATACCAGAAATGTTTGAAGCTACTGACTGAATGAAAGGAGCTGGCATCTCACTCTCTTTGAATCTTCTTTATCATGCTAGGATTAGCAGGAAAAAGCAAAAAATTTCAGAATTGCACCTTGCAATGTGGAGATATTACTGTTTGTGCATTTACAATATTCATTGATTTTTGCCATTGAAAAACGTCCAGAAATGTTTGAAGCTACTGACTGAATGAAAGGAGCTGGCATCTCACTCTCTTTGAATCTTCTTTATCATGCTAGGATTAGCAGGAAAAAGCAAAAAATTTCAGAATTGCACCTTGCAATGTGGAGATATTACTGTTTGTGCATTTACAATATTCATTGATTTTTGCCATTGAAAAACATGTTTTTCATATACCAGAAATGTTTGAAGCTACTGACTGAATGAAAGGAGCTGGCATCTCACTCTCTTTGAATCTTCTTTATCATGCTAGGATTAACAGGAAAAAGCTAAAAATTTCAGAATTGCACCTTGCAATGTGGAGATATTACTGTTTGTGCATTTACAATATTCATTGATTTTTGCCATTGAAAAACGTCCAGAAATGTTTGAAGCTACTGACTGAATGAAAGGAGCTGGCATCTCACTCTCTTTGAATCTTCTTTATCATGCTAGGATTAGCAGGAAAAAGCAAAAAATTTCAGAATTGCACCGTGCAATGTGGAGATATTACTGTTTGTGCATTTACAATATTCATTGATTTTTGCCATTGAAAAACATGTTTTTCATATACCAGAAATGTTTGAAGCTACTGACTGAATGAAAGGAGCTGGCATCTCACTCTCTTTGAATCTTCTTTATCATGCTAGGATTAACAGGAAAAAGCTAAAAATTTCAGAATTGCACCGTGCAATGTGGAGATATTACTGTTTGTGCATTTACAATATTCATTGATTTTTGCCATTGAAAAACATGTTTTTCATATACCAGAAATGTTTGAAGCTACTGACTGAATGAAAGGAGCTGGCATCTCACTCTCTTTGAATCTTCTTTATCATGCTAGGATTAGCAGGAAAAAGCTAAAAATTTCAGAATTGCACCGTGCAATGTGGAGATATTACTGTTTGTGCATTTACAATATTCATTGATTTTTGCCATTGAAAAACGTCCAGAAATGTTTGAAGCTACTGACTGAATGAAAGGAGCTGGCATCTCACTCTCTTTGAATCTTCTTTATCATGCTAGGATTAGCAGGAAAAATCTAAAAATTTCAGAATTGCACCTTGCAATGTGGAGATATTACTGTTTGTGCATTTACAATATTCATTGATTTTTGCCATTGAAAAACATGTTTTTCATATACCAGAAATGTTTGAAGCTACTGACTGAATGAAAGGAGCTGGCATCTCACTCTCTTTGAATCTTCTTTATCATGCTAGGATTAACAGGAAAAAGCTAAAAATTTCAGAATTGCACCGTGCAATGTGGAGATATTACTGTTTGTGCATTTACAATATTCATTGATTTTTGCCATTGAAAAACATGTTTTTCATATACCAGAAATGTTTGAAGCTACTGACTGAATGAAAGGAGCTGGCATCTCACTCTCTTTGAATCTTCTTTATCATGCTAGGATTAGCAGGAAAAAGCAAAAAATTTCAGAATTGCACCGTGCAATGTGGAGATATTACTGTTTGTGCATTTACAATATTCATTGATTTTTGCCATTGAAAAACATGTTTTTCATATACCAGAAATGTTTGAAGCTACTGACTGAATGAAAGGAGCTGGCATCTCACTCTCTTTGAATCTTCTTTATCATGCTAGGATTAACAGGAAAAAGCTAAAAATTTCAGAATTGCACCTTGCAATGTGGAGATATTACTGTTTGTGCATTTACAATATTCATTGATTTTTGCCATTGAAAAACGTCCAGAAATGTTTGAAGCTACTGACTGAATGAAAGGAGCTGGCATCTCACTCTCTTTGAATCTTCTTTATCATGCTAGGATTAACAGGAAAAAGCTAAAAATTTCAGAATTGCACCGTGCAATGTGGAGATATTACTGTTTGTGCATTTACAATATTCATTGATTTTTGCCATTGAAAAACATGTTTTTCATATACCAGAAATGTTTGAAGCTACTGACTGAATGAAAGGAGCTGGCATCTCACTCTCTTTGAATCTTCTTTATCATGCTAGGATTAGCAGGAAAAAGCAAAAAATTTCAGAATTGCACCGTGCAATGTGGAGATATTACTGTTTGTGCATTTACAATATTCATTGATTTTTGCCATTGAAAAACATGTTTTTCATATACCAGAAATGTTTGAAGCTACTGACTGAATGAAAGGAGCTGGCATCTCACTCTCTTTGAATCTTCTTTATCATGCTAGGATTAACAGGAAAAAGCTAAAAATTTCAGAATTGCACCTTGCAATGTGGAGATATTACTGTTTGTGCATTTACAATATTCATTGATTTTTGCCATTGAAAAACGTCCAGAAATGTTTGAAGCTACTGACTGAATGAAAGGAGCTGGCATCTCACTCTCTTTGAATCTTCTTTATCATGCTAGGATTAGCAGGAAAAAGCTAAAAATTTCAGAATTGCACCGTGCAATGTGGAGATATTACTGTTTGTGCATTTACAATATTCATTGATTTTTGCCATTGAAAAACATGTTTTTCATATACCAGAAATGTTTGAAGCTACTGACTGAATGAAAGGAGCTGGCATCTCACTCTCTTTGAATCTTCTTTATCATGCTAGGATTAACAGGAAAAAGCTAAAAATTTCAGAATTGCACCGTGCAATGTGGAGATATTACTGTTTGTGCATTTACAATATTCATTGATTTTTGCCATTGAAAAACATGTTTTTCATATACCAGAAATGTTTGAAGCTACTGACTGAATGAAAGGAGCTGGCATCTCACTCTCTTTGAATCTTCTTTATCATGCTAGGATTAGCAGGAAAAAGCAAAAAATTTCAGAATTGCACCTTGCAATGTGGAGATATTACTGTTTGTGCATTTACAATATTCATTGATTTTTGCCATTGAAAAACGTCCAGAAATGTTTGAAGCTACTGACTGAATGAAAGGAGCTGGCATCTCACTCTCTTTGAATCTTCTTTATCATGCTAGGATTAGCAGGAAAAAGCTAAAAATTTCAGAATTGCACCGTGCAATGTGGAGATATTACTGTTTGTGCATTTACAATATTCATTGATTTTTGCCATTGAAAAACATGTTTTTCATATACCAGAAATGTTTGAAGCTACTGACTGAATGAAAGGAGCTGGCATCTCACTCTCTTTGAATCTTCTTTATCATGCTAGGATTAACAGGAAAAAGCTAAAAATTTCAGAATTGCACCTTGAAATGTGGAGATATTACTGTTTGTGCATTTACAATATTCATTGATTTTTGCCATTGAAAAACATGTTTTTCATATACCAGAAATGTTTGAAGCTACTGACTGAATGAAAGGAGCTGGCATCTCACTCTCTTTGAATCTTCTTTATCATGCTAGGATTAGCAGGAAAAAGCTAAAAATTTCAGAATTGCACCGTGCAATGTGGAGATATTACTGTTTGTGCATTTACAATATTCATTGATTTTTGCCATTGAAAAACATGTTTTTCATATACCAGAAATGTTTGAAGCTACTGACTGAATGAAAGGAGCTGGCATCTCACTCTCTTTGAATCTTCTTTATCATGCTAGGATTAACAGGAAAAAGCTAAAAATTTCAGAATTGCACCGTGCAATGTGGAGATATTACTGTTTGTGCATTTACAATATTCATTGATTTTTGCCATTGAAAAACATGTTTTTCATATACCAGAAATGTTTGAAGCTACTGACTGAATGAAAGGAGCTGGCATCTCACTCTCTTTGAATCTTCTTTATCATGCTAGGATTAGCAGGAAAAAGCAAAAAATTTCAGAATTGCACCGTGCAATGTGGAGATATTACTGTTTGTGCATTTACAATATTCATTGATTTTTGCCATTGAAAAACATGTTTTTCATATACCAGAAATGTTTGAAGCTACTGACTGAATGAAAGGAGCTGGCATCTCACTCTCTTTGAATCTTCTTTATCATGCTAGGATTAACAGGAAAAAGCAAAAAATTTCAGAATTGCACCGTGCAATGTGGAGATATTACTGTTTGTGCATTTACAATATTCATTGATTTTTGCCATTGAAAAACGTCCAGAAATGTTTGAAGCTACTGACTGAATGAAAGGAGCTGGCATCTCACTCTCTTTGAATCTTCTTTATCATGCTAGGATTAGCAGGAAAAAGCTAAAAATTTCAGAATTGCACCGTGCAATGTGGAGATATTACTGTTTGTGCATTTACAATATTCATTGATTTTTGAAATTGAAAAACATGTTTTTCATATACCAGAAATGTTTGAAGCTACTGACTGAATGAAAGGAGCTGGCATCTCACTCTCTTTGAATCTTCTTTATCATGCTAGGATTAACAGGAAAAAGCTAAAAATTTCAGAATTGCACCGTGCAATGTGGAGATATTACTGTTTGTGCATTTACAATATTCATTGATTTTTGCCATTGAAAAACATGTTTTTCATATACCAGAAATGTTTGAAGCTACTGACTGAATGAAAGGAGCTGGCATCTCACTCTCTTTGAATCTTCTTTATCATGCTAGGATTAGCAGGAAAAAGCAAAAAATTTCAGAATTGCACCTTGCAATGTGGAGATATTACTGTTTGTGCATTTACAATATTCATTGATTTTTGCCATTGAAAAACGTCCAGAAATGTTTGAAGCTACTGACTGAATGAAAGGAGCTGGCATCTCATTCTCTTTGAATCTTCTTTATCATGCTAGGATTAGCAGGAAAAAGCTAAAAATTTCAGAATTGCACCGTGCAATGTGGAGATATTACTGTTTGTGCATTTACAATATTCATTGATTTTTGCCATTGAAAAACATGTTTTTCATATACCAGAAATGTTTGAAGCTACTGACTGAATGAAAGGAGCTGGCATCTCACTCTCTTTGAATCTTCTTTATCATGCTAGGATTAACAGGAAAAAGCTAAAAATTTCAGAATTGCACCTTGCAATGTGGAGATATTACTGTTTGTGCATTTACAATATTCATTGATTTTTGCCATTGAAAAACATGTTTTTCATATACCAGAAATGTTTGAAGCTACTGACTGAATGAAAGGAGCTGGCATCTCACTCTCTTTGAATCTTCTTTATCATGCTAGGATTAACAGGAAAAAGCTAAAAATTTCAGAATTGCACCGTGCAATGTGGAGATATTACTGTTTGTGCATTTACAATATTCATTGATTTTTGCCATTGAAAAACATGTTTTTCATATACCAGAAATGTTTGAAGCTACTGACTGAATGAAAGGAGCTGGCATCTCACTCTCTTTGAATCTTCTTTATCATGCTAGGATTAGCAGGAAAAAGCAAAAAATTTCAGAATTGCACCGTGCAATGTGGAGATATTACTGTTTGTGCATTTACAATATTCATTGATTTTTGCCATTGAAAAACATGTTTTTCATATACCAGAAATGTTTGAAGCTACTGACTGAATGAAAGGAGCTGGCATCTCACTCTCTTTGAATCTTCTTTATCATGCTAGGATTAACAGGAAAAAGCAAAAAATTTCAGAATTGCACCTTGCAATGTGGAGATATTACTGTTTGTGCATTTACAATATTCATTGATTTTTGCCATTGAAAAACGTCCAGAAATGTTTGAAGCTACTGACTGAATGAAAGGAGCTGGCATCTCACTCTCTTTGAATCTTCTTTATCATGCTAGGATTAACAGGAAAAAGCTAAAAATTTCAGAATTGCACCGTGCAATGTGGAGATATTACTGTTTGTGCATTTACAATATTCATTGATTTTTGCCATTGAAAAACATGTTTTTCATATACCAGAAATGTTTGAAGCTACTGACTGAATGAAAGGAGCTGGCATCTCACTCTCTTTGAATCTTCTTTATCATGCTAGGATTAGCAGGAAAAAGCTAAAAATTTCAGAATTGCACCGTGCAATGTGGAGATATTACTGTTTGTGCATTTACAATATTCATTGATTTTTGCCATTGAAAAACATGTTTTTCATATACCAGAAATGTTTGAAGCTACTGACTGAATGAAAGGAGCTGGCATCTCACTCTCTTTGAATCTTCTTTATCATGCTAGGATTAACAGGAAAAAGCTAAAAATTTCAGAATTGCACCGTGCAATGTGGAGATATTACTGTTTGTGCATTTACAATATTCATTGATTTTTGCCATTGAAAAACATGTTTTTCATATACCAGAAATGTTTGAAGCTACTGACTGAATGAAAGGAGCTGGCATCTCACTCTCTTTGAATCTTCTTTATCATGCTAGGATTAGCAGGAAAAAGCAAAAAATTTCAGAATTGCACCTTGCAATGTGGAGATATTACTGTTTGTGCATTTACAATATTCATTGATTTTTGCCATTGAAAAACGTCCAGAAATGTTTGAAGCTACTGACTGAATGAAAGGAGCTGGCATCTCACTCTCTTTGAATCTTCTTTATCATGCTAGGATTAGCAGGAAAAAGCAAAAAATTTCAGAATTGCACCTTGCAATGTGGAGATATTACTGTTTGTGCATTTACAATATTCATTGATTTTTGCCATTGAAAAACATGTTTTTCATATACTAGAAATGTTTGAAGCTACTGACTGAATGAAAGGAGCTGGCATCTCACTCTCTTTGAATCTTCTTTATCATGCTAGGATTAACAGGAAAAAGCTAAAAATTTCAGAATTGCACCTTGCAATGTGGAGATATTACTGTTTGTGCATTTACAATATTCATTGATTTTTGCCATTGAAAAACGTCCAGAAATGTTTGAAGCTACTGACTGAATGAAAGGAGCTGGCATCTCACTCTCTTTGAATCTTCTTTATCATGCTAGGATTAGCAGGAAAAAGCAAAAAATTTCAGAATTGCACCGTGCAATGTGGAGATATTACTGTTTGTGCATTTACAATATTCATTGATTTTTGCCATTGAAAAACATGTTTTTCATATACCAGAAATGTTTGAAGCTACTGACTGAATGAAAGGAGCTGGCATCTCACTCTCTTTGAATCTTCTTTATCATGCTAGGATTAACAGGAAAAAGCTAAAAATTTCAGAATTGCACCGTGCAATGTGGAGATATTACTGTTTGTGCATTTACAATATTCATTGATTTTTGCCATTGAAAAACATGTTTTTCATATACCAGAAATGTTTGAAGCTACTGACTGAATGAAAGGAGCTGGCATCTCACTCTCTTTGAATCTTCTTTATCATGCTAGGATTAGCAGGAAAAAGCTAAAAATTTCAGAATTGCACCGTGCAATGTGGAGATATTACTGTTTGTGCATTTACAATATTCATTGATTTTTGCCATTGAAAAACGTCCAGAAATGTTTGAAGCTACTGACTGAATGAAATGAGCTGGCATCTCACTCTCTTTGAATCTTCTTTATCATGCTAGGATTAGCAGGAAAAAGCTAAAAAT
Organism: Phyllobates terribilis; assembly: GCF_046119375.1. NCBI lineage: Eukaryota > Metazoa > Chordata > Amphibia > Anura > Dendrobatidae > Phyllobates > Phyllobates terribilis. Next base: position 37,351 of record NW_027367031.1, on the reverse strand, counting down.
TTCAGAATTGCACCTTGCAATGTGGAGATATTACTGTTTGTGCATTTACAATATTCATTGATTTTTGCCATTGAAAAACATGTTTTTCATATACCAGAAATGTTTGAAGCTACTGACTGAATGAAAGGAGCTGGCATCTCACTCTCTTTGAATCTTCTTTATCATGCTAGGATTAGCAGGAAAAAGCTAAAAATTTCAGAATTGCACCGTGCAATGTGGAGATATTACTGTTTGTGCATTTACAATATTCATTGATTTTTGCCATTGAAAAACATGTTTTTCATATACCAGAAATGTTTGAAGCTACTGACTGAATGAAAGGAGCTGGCATCTCACTCTCTTTGAATCTTCTTTATCATGCTAGGATTAGCAGGAAAAAGCAAAAAATTTCAGAATTGCACCGTGCAATGTGGAGATATTACTGTTTGTGCATTTACAATATTCATTGATTTTTGCCATTGAAAAACATGTTTTTCATATACCAGAAATGTTTGAAGCTACTGACTGAATGAAAGGAGCTGGCATCTCACTCTCTTTGAATCTTCTTTATCATGCTAGGATTAACAGGAAAAAGCTAAAAATTTCAGAATTGCACCTTGCAATGTGGAGATATTACTGTTTGTGCATTTACAATATTCATTGATTTTTGCCATTGAAAAACGTCCAGAAATGTTTGAAGCTACTGACTGAATGAAAGGAGCTGGCATCTCACTCTCTTTGAATCTTCTTTATCATGCTAGGATTAACAGGAAAAAGCTAAAAATTTCAGAATTGCACCGTGCAATGTGGAGATATTACTGTTTGTGCATTTACAATATTCATTGATTTTTGCCATTGAAAAACATGTTTTTCATATACCAGAAATGTTTGAAGCTACTGACTGAATGAAAGGAGCTGGCATCTCACTCTCTTTGAATCTTCTTTATCATGCTAGGATTAGCAGGAAAAAGCAAAAAATTTCAGAATTGCACCGTGCAATGTGGAGATATTACTGTTTGTGCATTTACAATATTCATTGATTTTTGCCATTGAAAAACATGTTTTTCATATACCAGAAATGTTTGAAGCTACTGACTGAATGAAAGGAGCTGGCATCTCACTCTCTTTGAATCTTCTTTATCATGCTAGGATTAACAGGAAAAAGCTAAAAATTTCAGAATTGCACCTTGCAATGTGGAGATATTACTGTTTGTGCATTTACAATATTCATTGATTTTTGCCATTGAAAAACGTCCAGAAATGTTTGAAGCTACTGACTGAATGAAAGGAGCTGGCATCTCACTCTCTTTGAATCTTCTTTATCATGCTAGGATTAGCAGGAAAAAGCTAAAAATTTCAGAATTGCACCGTGCAATGTGGAGATATTACTGTTTGTGCATTTACAATATTCATTGATTTTTGCCATTGAAAAACATGTTTTTCATATACCAGAAATGTTTGAAGCTACTGACTGAATGAAAGGAGCTGGCATCTCACTCTCTTTGAATCTTCTTTATCATGCTAGGATTAACAGGAAAAAGCTAAAAATTTCAGAATTGCACCGTGCAATGTGGAGATATTACTGTTTGTGCATTTACAATATTCATTGATTTTTGCCATTGAAAAACATGTTTTTCATATACCAGAAATGTTTGAAGCTACTGACTGAATGAAAGGAGCTGGCATCTCACTCTCTTTGAATCTTCTTTATCATGCTAGGATTAGCAGGAAAAAGCAAAAAATTTCAGAATTGCACCTTGCAATGTGGAGATATTACTGTTTGTGCATTTACAATATTCATTGATTTTTGCCATTGAAAAACGTCCAGAAATGTTTGAAGCTACTGACTGAATGAAAGGAGCTGGCATCTCACTCTCTTTGAATCTTCTTTATCATGCTAGGATTAGCAGGAAAAAGCTAAAAATTTCAGAATTGCACCGTGCAATGTGGAGATATTACTGTTTGTGCATTTACAATATTCATTGATTTTTGCCATTGAAAAACATGTTTTTCATATACCAGAAATGTTTGAAGCTACTGACTGAATGAAAGGAGCTGGCATCTCACTCTCTTTGAATCTTCTTTATCATGCTAGGATTAACAGGAAAAAGCTAAAAATTTCAGAATTGCACCTTGAAATGTGGAGATATTACTGTTTGTGCATTTACAATATTCATTGATTTTTGCCATTGAAAAACATGTTTTTCATATACCAGAAATGTTTGAAGCTACTGACTGAATGAAAGGAGCTGGCATCTCACTCTCTTTGAATCTTCTTTATCATGCTAGGATTAGCAGGAAAAAGCTAAAAATTTCAGAATTGCACCGTGCAATGTGGAGATATTACTGTTTGTGCATTTACAATATTCATTGATTTTTGCCATTGAAAAACATGTTTTTCATATACCAGAAATGTTTGAAGCTACTGACTGAATGAAAGGAGCTGGCATCTCACTCTCTTTGAATCTTCTTTATCATGCTAGGATTAACAGGAAAAAGCTAAAAATTTCAGAATTGCACCGTGCAATGTGGAGATATTACTGTTTGTGCATTTACAATATTCATTGATTTTTGCCATTGAAAAACATGTTTTTCATATACCAGAAATGTTTGAAGCTACTGACTGAATGAAAGGAGCTGGCATCTCACTCTCTTTGAATCTTCTTTATCATGCTAGGATTAGCAGGAAAAAGCAAAAAATTTCAGAATTGCACCGTGCAATGTGGAGATATTACTGTTTGTGCATTTACAATATTCATTGATTTTTGCCATTGAAAAACATGTTTTTCATATACCAGAAATGTTTGAAGCTACTGACTGAATGAAAGGAGCTGGCATCTCACTCTCTTTGAATCTTCTTTATCATGCTAGGATTAACAGGAAAAAGCAAAAAATTTCAGAATTGCACCTTGCAATGTGGAGATATTACTGTTTGTGCATTTACAATATTCATTGATTTTTGCCATTGAAAAACGTCCAGAAATGTTTGAAGCTACTGACTGAATGAAAGGAGCTGGCATCTCACTCTCTTTGAATCTTCTTTATCATGCTAGGATTAACAGGAAAAAGCTAAAAATTTCAGAATTGCACCGTGCAATGTGGAGATATTACTGTTTGTGCATTTACAATATTCATTGATTTTTGCCATTGAAAAACATGTTTTTCATATACCAGAAATGTTTGAAGCTACTGACTGAATGAAAGGAGCTGGCATCTCACTCTCTTTGAATCTTCTTTATCATGCTAGGATTAGCAGGAAAAAGCTAAAAATTTCAGAATTGCACCGTGCAATGTGGAGATATTACTGTTTGTGCATTTACAATATTCATTGATTTTTGCCAGTGAAAAACATGTTTTTCATATACCAGAAATGTTTGAAGCTACTGACTGAATGAAAGGAGCTGGCATCTCACTCTCTTTGAATCTTCTTTATCATGCTAGGATTAACAGGAAAAAGCTAAAAATTTCAGAATTGCACCGTGCAATGTGGAGATATTACTGTTTGTGCATTTACAATATTCATTGATTTTTGCCATTGAAAAACATGTTTTTCATATACCAGAAATGTTTGAAGCTACTGACTGAATGAAAGGAGCTGGCATCTCACTCTCTTTGAATCTTCTTTATCATGCTAGGATTAGCAGGAAAAAGCAAAAAATTTCAGAATTGCACCTTGCAATGTGGAGATATTACTGTTTGTGCATTTACAATATTCATTGATTTTTGCCATTGAAAAACGTCCAGAAATGTTTGAAGCTACTGACTGAATGAAAGGAGCTGGCATCTCACTCTCTTTGAATCTTCTTTATCATGCTAGGATTAGCAGGAAAAAGCAAAAAATTTCAGAATTGCACCTTGCAATGTGGAGATATTACTGTTTGTGCATTTACAATATTCATTGATTTTTGCCATTGAAAAACATGTTTTTCATATACCAGAAATGTTTGAAGCTACTGACTGAATGAAAGGAGCTGGCATCTCACTCTCTTTGAATCTTCTTTATCATGCTAGGATTAACAGGAAAAAGCTAAAAATTTCAGAATTGCACCGTGCAATGTGGAGATATTACTGTTTGTGCATTTACAATATTCATTGATTTTTGCCATTGAAAAACATGTTTTTCATATACCAGAAATGTTTGAAGCTACTGACTGAATGAAAGGAGCTGGCATCTCACTCTCTTTGAATCTTCTTTATCATGCTAGGATTAGCAGGAAAAAGCAAAAAATTTCAGAATTGCACCTTGCAATGTGGAGATATTACTGTTTGTGCATTTACAATATTCATTGATTTTTGCCATTGAAAAACGTCCAGAAATGTTTGAAGCTACTGACTGAATGAAAGGAGCTGGCATCTCACTCTCTTTGAATCTTCTTTATCATGCTAGGATTAGCAGGAAAAAGCAAAAAATTTCAGAATTGCACCTTGCAATGTGGAGATATTACTGTTTGTGCATTTACAATATTCATTGATTTTTGCCATTGAAAAACATGTTTTTCATATACCAGAAATGTTTGAAGCTACTGACTGAATGAAAGGAGCTGGCATCTCACTCTCTTTGAATCTTCTTTATCATGCTAGGATTAACAGGAAAAAGCTAAAAATTTCAGAATTGCACCGTGCAATGTGGAGATATTACTGTTTGTGCATTTACAATATTCATTGATTTTTGCCATTGAAAAACATGTTTTTCATATACCAGAAATGTTTGAAGCTACTGACTGAATGAAAGGAGCTGGCATCTCACTCTCTTTGAATCTTCTTTATCATGCTAGGATTAGCAGGAAAAAGCTAAAAATTTCAGAATTGCACCGTGCAATGTGGAGATATTACTGTTTGTGCATTTACAATATTCATTGATTTTTGCCATTGAAAAACGTCCAGAAATGTTTGAAGCTACTGACTGAATGAAAGGAGCTGGCATCTCACTCTCTTTGAATCTTCTTTATCATGCTAGGATTAGCAGGAAAAAGCTAAAAATTTCAGAATTGCACCTTGCAATGTGGAGATATTACTGTTTGTGCATTTACAATATTCATTGATTTTTGCCATTGAAAAACATGTTTTTCATATACCAGAAATGTTTGAAGCTACTGACTGAATGAAAGGAGCTGGCATCTCACTCTCTTTGAATCTTCTTTATCATGCTAGGATTAACAGGAAAAAGCTAAAAATTTCAGAATTGCACCGTGCAATGTGGAGATATTACTGTTTGTGCATTTACAATATTCATTGATTTTTGCCATTGAAAAACATGTTTTTCATATACCAGAAATGTTTGAAGCTACTGACTGAATGAAAGAAGCTGGCATCTCACTCTCTTTGAATCTTCTTTATCATGCTAGGATTAGCAGGAAAAAGCAAAAAATTTCAGAATTGCACCGTGCAATGTGGAGATATTACTGTTTGTGCATTTACAATATTCATTGATTTTTGCCATTGAAAAACATGTTTTTCATATACCAGAAATGTTTGAAGCTACTGACTGAATGAAAGGAGCTGGCATCTCACTCTCTTTGAATCTTCTTTATCATGCTAGGATTAACAGGAAAAAGCTAAAAATTTCAGAATTGCACCTTGCAATGTGGAGATATTACTGTTTGTGCATTTACAATATTCATTGATTTTTGCCATTGAAAAACATGTTTTTCATATACCAGAAATGTTTGAAGCTACTGACTGAATGAAAGGAGCTGGCATCTCACTCTCTTTGAATCTTCTTTATCATGCTAGGATTAACAGGAAAAAGCAAAAAATTTCAGAATTGCACCGTGCAATGTGGAGATATTACTGTTTGTGCATTTACAATATTCATTGATTTTTGCCATTGAAAAACGTCCAGAAATGTTTGAAGCTACTGACTGAATGAAAGGAGCTGGCATCTCACTCTCTTTGAATCTTCTTTATCATGCTAGGATTAGCAGGAAAAAGCAAAAAATTTCAGAATTGCACCGTGCAATGTGGAGATATTACTGTTTGTGCATTTACAATATTCATTGATTTTTGCCATTGAAAAACATGTTTTTCATATACCAGAAATGTTTGAAGCTACTGACTGAATGAAAGGAGCTGGCATCTCACTCTCTTTGAATCTTCTTTATCATGCTAGGATTAACAGGAAAAAGCTAAAAATTTCAGAATTGCACCTTGCAATGTGGAGATATTACTGTTTGTGCATTTACAATATTCATTGATTTTTGCCATTGAAAAACGTCCAGAAATGTTTGAAGCTACTGACTGAATGAAAGGAGCTGGCATCTCACTCTCTTTGAATCTTCTTTATCATGCTAGGATTAGCAGGAAAAAGCTAAAAATTTCAGAATTGCACCGTGCAATGTGGAGATATTACTGTTTGTGCATTTACAATATTCATTGATTTTTGCCATTGAAAAACATGTTTTTCATATACCAGAAATGTTTGAAGCTACTGACTGAATGAAAGGAGCTGGCATCTCACTCTCTTTGAATCTTCTTTATCATGCTAGGATTAACAGGAAAAAGCTAAAAATTTCAGAATTGCACCGTGCAATGTGGAGATATTACTGTTTGTGCATTTACAATATTCATTGATTTTTGCCATTGAAAAACATGTTTTTCATATACCAGAAATGTTTGAAGCTACTGACTGAATGAAAGGAGCTGGCATCTCACTCTCTTTGAATCTTCTTTATCATGCTAGGATTAGCAGGAAAAAGCAAAAAATTTCAGAATTGCACCTTGCAATGTGGAGATATTACTGTTTGTGCATTTACAATATTCATTGATTTTTGCCATTGAAAAACGTCCAGAAATGTTTGAAGCTACTGACTGAATGAAAGGAGCTGGCATCTCACTCTCTTTGAATCTTCTTTATCATGCTAGGATTAGCAGGAAAAAGCTAAAAATTTCAGAATTGCACCGTGCAATGTGGAGATATTACTGTTTGTGCATTTACAATATTCATTGATTTTTGCCATTGAAAAACATGTTTTTCATATACCAGAAATGTTTGAAGCTACTGACTGAATGAAAGGAGCTGGCATCTCACTCTCTTTGAATCTTCTTTATCATGCTAGGATTAACAGGAAAAAGCTAAAAATTTCAGAATTGCACCTTGCAATGTGGAGATATTACTGTTTGTGCATTTACAATATTCATTGATTTTTGCCATTGAAAAACATGTTTTTCATATACCAGAAATGTTTGAAGCTACTGACTGAATGAAAGGAGCTGGCATCTCACTCTCTTTGAATCTTCTTTATCATGCTAGGATTAACAGGAAAAAGCTAAAAATTTCAGAATTGCACCGTGCAATGTGGAGATATTACTGTTTGTGCATTTACAATATTCATTGATTTTTGCCATTGAAAAACATGTTTTTCATATACCAGAAATGTTTGAAGCTACTGACTGAATGAAAGGAGCTGGCATCTCACTCTCTTTGAATCTTCTTTATCATGCTAGGATTAGCAGGAAAAAGCAAAAAATTTCAGAATTGCACCGTGCAATGTGGAGATATTACTGTTTGTGCATTTACAATATTCATTGATTTTTGCCATTGAAAAACATGTTTTTCATATACCAGAAATGTTTGAAGCTACTGACTGAATGAAAGGAGCTGGCATCTCACTCTCTTTGAATCTTCTTTATCATGCTAGGATTAGCAGGAAAAAGCAAAAAATTTCAGAATTGCACCGTGCAATGTGGAGATATTACTGTTTGTGCATTTACAATATTCATTGATTTTTGCCATTGAAAAACATGTTTTTCATATACCAGAAATGTTTGAAGCTACTGACTGAATGAAAGGAGCTGGCATCTCACTCTCTTTGAATCTTCTTTATCATGCTAGGATTAACAGGAAAAAGCTAAAAATTTCAGAATTGCACCGTGCAATGTGGAGATATTACTGTTTGTGCATTTACAATATTCATTGATTTTTGCCATTGAAAAACATGTTTTTCATATACCAGAAATGTTTGAAGCTACTGACTGAATGAAAGGAGCTGGCATCTCACTCTCTTTGAATCCTCTTTATCATGCTAGGATTAACAGGAAAAAGCTAAAAATTTCAGAATTGCACCTTGCAATGTGGAGATATTACTGTTTGTGCATTTACAATATTCATTGATTTTTGCCATTGAAAAACATGTTTTTCATATACCAGAAATGTTTGAAGCTACTGACTGAATGAAAGGAGCTGGCATCTCACTCTCTTTGAATCTTCTTTATCATGCTAGGATTAACAGGAAAAAGCTAAAAATTTCAGAATTGCACCTTGCAATGTGGAGATATTACTGTTTGTGCATTTACAATATTCATTGATTTTTGCCATTGAAAAACATGTTTTTCATATACCAGAAATGTTTGAAGCTACTGACTGAATGAAAGGAGCTGGCATCTCACTCTCTTTGAATCTTCTTTATCATGCTAGGATTAACAGGAAAAAGCTAAAAATTTCAGAATTGCACCTTGCAATGTGGAGATATTACTGTTTGTGCATTTACAATATTCATTGATTTTTGCCATTGAAAAACATGTTTTTCATATACCAGAAATGTTTGAAGCTACTGACTGAATGAAAGGAGCTGGCATCTCACTCTCTTTGAATCTTCTTTATCATGCTAGGATTAGCAGGAAAAAGCTAAAAATTTCAGAATTGCACCTTGCAATGTGGAGATATTACTGTTTGTGCATTTACAATATTCATTGATTTTTGCCATTGAAAAACGTCCAGAAATGTTTGAAGCTACTGACTGAATGAAAGGAGCTGGCATCTCACTCTCTTTGAATCTTCTTTATCATGCTAGGATTAGCAGGAAAAAGCTAAAAATTTCAGAATTGCACCGTGCAATGTGGAGATATTACTGTTTGTGCATTTACAATATTCATTGATTTTTGCCATTGAAAAACATGTTTTTCATATACCAGAAATGTTTGAAGCTACTGACTGAATGAAAGGAGCTGGCATCTCACTCTCTTTGAATCTTCTTTATCATGCTAGGATTAACAGGAAAAAGCTAAAAATTTCAGAATTGCACCGTGCAATGTGGAGATATTACTGTTTGTGCATTTACAATATTCATTGATTTTTGCCATTGAAAAACGTCCAGAAATGTTTGAAGCTACTGACTGAATGAAAGGAGCTGGCATCTCACTCTCTTTGAATCTTCTTTATCATGCTAGGATTAACAGGAAAAAGCAAAAAATTTCAGAATTGCACCGTGCAATGTGGAGATATTACTGTTTGTGCATTTACAATATTCATTGATTTTTGCCATTGAAAAACATGTTTTTCATATACCAGAAATGTTTGAAGCTACTGACTGAATGAAAGGAGCTGGCATCTCACTCTCTTTGAATCTTCTTTATCATGCTAGGATTAGCAGGAAAAAGCTAAAAATTTCAGAATTGCACCGTGCAATGTGGAGATATTACTGTTTGTGCATTTACAATATTCATTGATTTTTGCCATTGAAAAACATGTTTTTCATATACCAGAAATGTTTGAAGCTACTGACTGAATGAAAGGAGCTGGCATCTCACTCTCTTTGAATCTTCTTTATCATGCTAGGATTAACAGGAAAAAGCTAAAAATTTCAGAATTGCACCGTGCAATGTGGAGATATTACTGTTTGTGCATTTACAATATTCATTGATTTTTGCCATTGAAAAACGTCCAGAAATGTTTGAAGCTACTGACTGAATGAAAGGAGCTGGCATCTCACTCTCTTTGAATCTTCTTTATCATGCTAGGATTAGCAGGAAAAAGAAAAAAAATTTCAGAATTGCACCTTGCATTGTGGAGATATTACTGTTTGTGCATTTACAATATTCATTGATTTTTGCCATTGAAAAACGTCCAGAAATGTTTGAAGCTACTGACTGAATGAAAGGAGCTGGCATCTCACTCTCTTTGAATCTTCTTTATCATGCTAGGATTAGCAGGAAAAAGCTAAAAATTTCAGAATTGCACCGTGCAATGTGGAGATATTACTGTTTGTGCATTTACAATATTCATTGATTTTTGCTATTGAAAAACATGTTTTTCATATACCAGAAATGTTTGAAGCTACTGACTGAATGAAAGGAGCTGGCATCTCACTCTCTTTGAATCTTCTTTATCATGCTAGGATTAACAGGAAAAAGCTAAAAATTTCAGAATTGCACCTTGCAATGTGGAGATATTACTGTTTGTGCATTTACAATATTCATTGATTTTTGCCATTGAAAAACATGTTTTTCATATACCAGAAATGTTTGAAGCTACTGACTGAATGAAAGGAGCTGGCATCTCACTCTCGTTAAATCTTCTTTATCATGCTAGGATTAGCAGGAAAAAGCTAAAAATTTCAGAATTGCACCGTGCAATGTGGAGATATTACTGTTTGTGCATTTACAATATTCATTGATTTTTGCCATTGAAAAACATGTTTTTCATATACCAGAAATGTTTGAAGCTACTGACTGAATGAAAGGAGCTGGCATCTCACTCTCTTTGAATCTTCTTTATCATGCTAGGATTAACAGGAAAAAGCTAAAAATTTCAGAATTGCACCGTGCAATGTGGAGATATTACTGTTTGTGCATTTACAATATTCATTGATTTTTGCCATTGAAAAACATGTTTTTCATATACCAGAAATGTTTGAAGCTACTGACTGAATGAAAGGAGCTGGCATCTCACTCTCTTTGAATCTTCTTTATCATGCTAGGATTAGCAGGAAAAAGCAAAAAAATTCAGAATTGCACCGTGCAATGTGGAGATATTACTGTTTGTGCATTTACAATATTCATTGATTTTTGCCATTGAAAAACATGTTTTTCATATACCAGAAATGTTTGAAGCTACTGACTGAATGAAAGGAGCTGGCATCTCACTCTCTTTGAATCTTCTTTATCATGCTAGGATTAGCAGGAAAAAGCAAAAAATTTCAGAATTGCACCGTGCAATGTGGAGATATTACTGTTTGTGCATTTACAATATTCATTGATTTTTGCCATTGAAAAACATGTTTTTCATATACCAGAAATGTTTGAAGCTACTGACTGAATGAAAGGAGCTGGCATCTCACTCTCTTTGAATCTTCTTTATCATGCTAGGATTAACAGGAAAAAGCTAAAAATTTCAGAATTGCACCGTGCAATGTGGAGATATTACTGTTTGTGCATTTACAATATTCATTGATTTTTGCCATTGAAAAACATGTTTTTCATATACCAGAAATGTTTGAAGCTACTGACTGAATGAAAGGAGCTGGCATCTCACTCTCTTTGAATCTTCTTTATCATGCTAGGATTAACAGGAAAAAGCTAAAAATTTCAGAATTGCACCTTGCAATGTGGAGATATTACTGTTTGTGCATTTACAATATTCATTGATTTTTGCCATTGAAAAACATGTTTTTCATATACCAGAAATGTTTGAAGCTACTGACTGAATGAAAGGAGCTGGCATCTCACTCTCTTTGAATCTTCTTTATCATGCTAGGATTAACAGGAAAAAGCTAAAAATTTCAGAATTGCACCTTGCAATGTGGAGATATTACTGTTTGTGCATTTACAATATTCATTGATTTTTGCCATTGAAAAACATGTTTTTCATATACCAGAAATGTTTGAAGCTACTGACTGAATGAAAGGAGCTGGCATCTCACTCTCTTTGAATCTTCTTTATCATGCTAGGATTAACAGGAAAAAGCTAAAAATTTCAGAATTGCACCTTGCAATGTGGAGATATTACTGTTTGTGCATTTACAATATTCATTGATTTTTGCCATTGAAAAACATGTTTTTCATATACCAGAAATGTTTGAAGCTACTGACTGAATGAAAGGAGCTGGCATCTCACTCTCTTTGAATCTTCTTTATCATGCTAGGATTAGCAGGAAAAAGCTAAAAATTTCAGAATTGCACCTTGCAATGTGGAGATATTACTGTTTGTGCATTTACAATATTCATTGATTTTTGCCATTGAAAAACGTCCAGAAATGTTTGAAGCTACTGACTGAATGAAAGGAGCTGGCATCTCACTCTCTTTGAATCTTCTTTATCATGCTAGGATTAACAGGAAAAAGCTAAAAATTTCAGAATTGCACCGTGCAATGTGGAGATATTACTGTTTGTGCATTTACAATATTCATTGATTTTTGCCATTGAAAAACATGTTTTTCATATACCAGAAATGTTTGAAGCTACTGACTGAATGAAAGGAGCTGGCATCTCACTCTCTTTGAATCTTCTTTATCATGCTAGGATTAACAGGAAAAAGCTAAAAATTTCAGAATTGCACCGTGCAATGTGGAGATATTACTGTTTGTGCATTTACAATATTCATTGATTTTTGCCATTGAAAAACGTCCAGAAATGTTTGAAGCTACTGACTGAATGAAAGGAGCTGGCATCTCACTCTCTTTGAATCTTCTTTATCATGCTAGGATTAACAGGAAAAAGTAAAAAATTTCAGAATTGCACCGTGCAATGTGGAGATATTACTGTTTGTGCATTTACAATATTCATTGATTTTTGCCATTGAAAAACATGTTTTTCATATACCAGAAATGTTTGAAGCTACTGACTGAATGAAAGGAGCTGGCATCTCACTCTCTTTGAATCTTCTTTATCATGCTAGGATTAGCAGGAAAAAGCTAAAAATTTCAGAATTGCACCGTGCAATGTGGAGATATTACTGTTTGTGCATTTACAATATTCATTGATTTTTGCCATTGAAAAACATGTTTTTCATATACCAGAAATGTTTGAAGCTACTGACTGAATGAAAGGAGCTGGCATCTCACTCTCTTTGAATCTTCTTTATCATGCTAGGATTAACAGGAAAAAGCTAAAAATTTCAGAATTGCACCGTGCAATGTGGAGATATTACTGTTTGTGCATTTACAATATTCATTGATTTTTGCCATTGAAAAACGTCCAGAAATGTTTGAAGCTACTGACTGAATGAAAGGAGCTGGCATCTCACTCTCTTTGAATCTTCTTTATCATGCTAGGATTAGCAGGAAAAAGCAAAAAATTTCAGAATTGCACCTTGCAATGTGGAGATATTACTGTTTGTGCATTTACAATATTCATTGATTTTTGCCATTGAAAAACGTCCAGAAATGTTTGAAGCTACTGACTGAATGGAAGGAGCTGGCATCTCACTCTCTTTGAATCTTCTTTATCATGCTAGGATTAGCAGGAAAAAGCTAAAAATTTCAGAATTGCACCGTGCAATGTGGAGATATTACTGTTTGTGCATTTACAATATTCATTGATTTTTGCCATTGAAAAACATGTTTTTCATATACCAGAAATGTTTGAAGCTACTGACTGAATGAAAGGAGCTGGCATCTCACTCTCTTTGAATCTTCTTTATCATGCTAGGATTAGCAGGAAAAAGCTAAAAATTTCAGAATTGCACCGTGCAATGTGGAGATATTACTGTTTGTGCATTTACAATATTCATTGATTTTTGCCATTGAAAAACATGTTTTTCATATACCAGAAATGTTTGAAGCTACTGACTGAATGAAAGGAGCTGGCATCTCACTCTCTTTGAATCTTCTTTATCATGCTAGGATTAACAGGAAAAAGCTAAAAATTTCAGAATTGCACCGTGCAATGTGGAGATATTACTGTTTGTGCATTTACAATATTCATTGATTTTTGCCATTGAAAAACATGTTTTTCATATACCAGAAATGTTTGAAGCTACTGACTGAATGAAAGGAGCTGGCATCTCACTCTCTTTGAATCTTCTTTATCATGCTAGGATTAGCAGGAAAAAGCAAAAAATTTCAGAATTGCACCGTGCAATGTGGAGATATTACTGTTTGTGCATTTACAATATTCATTGATTTTTGCCATTGAAAAACATGTTTTTCATATACCAGAAATGTTTGAAGCTACTGACTGAATGAAAGGAGCTGGCATCTCACTCTCTTTGAATCTTCTTTATCATGCTAGGATTAGCAGGAAAAAGCAAAAAATTTCAGAATTGCACCGTGCAATGTGGAGATATTACTGTTTGTGCATTTACAATATTCATTGATTTTTGCCATTGAAAAACATGTTTTTCATATACCAGAAATGTTTGAAGCTACTGACTGAATGAAAGGAGCTGGCATCTCACTCTCTTTGAATCTTCTTTATCATGCTAGGATTAACAGGAAAAAGCTAAAAATTTCAGAATTGCACCGTGCAATGTGGAGATATTACTGTTTGTGCATTTACAATATTCATTGATTTTTGCCATTGAAAAACATGTTTTTCATATACCAGAAATGTTTGAAGCTACTGACTGAATGAAAGGAGCTGGCATCTCACTCTCTTTGAATCTTCTTTATCATGCTAGGATTAACAGGAAAAAGCTAAAAATTTCAGAATTGCACCTTGCAATGTGGAGATATTACTGTTTGTGCATTTACAATATTCATTGATTTTTGCCATTGAAAAACATGTTTTTCATATACCAGAAATGTTTGAAGCTACTGACTGAATGAAAGGAGCTGGCATCTCACTCTCTTTGAATCTTCTTTATCATGCTAGGATTAACAGGAAAAAGCTAAAAATTTCAGAATTGCACCTTGCAATGTGGAGATATTACTGTTTGTGCATTTACAATATTCATTGATTTTTGCCATTGAAAAACATGTTTTTCATATACCAGAAATGTTTGAAGCTACTGACTGAATGAAAGGAGCTGGCATCTCACTCTCTTTGAATCTTCTTTATCATGCTAGGATTAACAGGAAAAAGCTAAAAATTTCAGAATTGCACCTTGCAATGTGGAGATATTACTGTTTGTGCATTTACAATATTCATTGATTTTTGCCATTGAAAAACATGTTTTTCATATACCAGAAATGTTTGAAGCTACTGACTGAATGAAAGGAGCTGGCATCTCACTCTCTTTGAATATTCTTTATCATGCTAGGATTAGCAGGAAAAAGCTAAAAATTTCAGAATTGCACCTTGCAATGTGGAGATATTACTGTTTGTGCATTTACAATATTCATTGATTTTTGCCATTGAAAAACGTCCAGAAATGTTTGAAGCTACTGACTGAATGAAAGGAGCTGGCATCTCACTCTCTTTGAATCTTCTTTATCATGCTAGGATTAACAGGAAAAAGCTAAAAATTTCAGAATTGCACCGTGCAATGTGGAGATATTACTGTTTGTGCATTTACAATATTCATTGATTTTTGCCATTGAAAAACATGTTTTTCATATACCAGAAATGTTTGAAGCTACTGACTGAATGAAAGGAGCTGGCATCTCACTCTCTTTGAATCTTCTTTATCATGCTAGGATTAACAGGAAAAAGCTAAAAATTTCAGAATTGCACCGTGCAATGTGGAGATATTACTGTTTGTGCATTTACAATATTCATTGATTTTTGCCATTGAAAAACGTCCAGAAATGTTTGAAGCTACTGACTGAATGAAAGGAGCTGGCATCTCACTCTCTTTGAATCTTCTTTATCATGCTAGGATTAACAGGAAAAAGCAAAAAATTTCAGAATTGCACCGTGCAATGTGGAGATATTACTGTTTGTGCATTTACAATATTCATTGATTTTTGCCATTGAAAAACATGTTTTTCATATACCAGAAATGTTTGAAGCTACTGACTGAATGAAAGGAGCTGGCATCTCACTCTCTTTGAATCTTCTTTATCATGCTAGGATTAGCAGGAAAAAGCTAAAAATTTCAGAATTGCACCGTGCAATGTGAAGATATTACTGTTTGTGCATTTACAATATTCATTGATTTTTGCCATTGAAAAACATGTTTTTCATGTACCAGAAATGTTTGAAGCTACTGACTGAATGAAAGGAGCTGGCATCTCACTCTCTTTGAATCTTCTTTATCATGCTAGGATTAACAGGAAAAAGCTAAAAATTTCAGAATTGCACCTTGCAATGTGGAGATATTACTGTTTGTGCATTTACAATATTCATTGATTTTTGCCATTGAAAAACGTCCAGAAATGTTTGAAGCTACTGACTGAATGAAAGGAGCTGGCATCTCACTCTCTTTGAATCTTCTTTATCATGCTAGGATTAGCAGGAAAAAGCAAAAAATTTCAGAATTGCACCTTGCAATGTGGAGATATTACTGTTTGTGCATTTACAATATTCATTGATTTTTGCCATTGAAAAACATGTTTTTCATATACCAGAAATGTTTGAAGCTACTGACTGAATGAAAGGAGCTGGCATCTCACTCTCTTTGAATCTTCTTTATCATGCTAGGATTAGCAGGAAAAAGCAAAAAATTTCAGAATTGCACCGTGCAATGTGGAGATATTACTGTTTGTGCATTTACAATATTCATTGATTTTTGCCATTGAAAAACATGTTTTTCATATACCAGAAATGTTTGAAGCTACTGACTGAATGAAAGGAGCTGGCATCTCACTCTCTTTGAATCTTCTTTATCATGCTAGGATTAGCAGGAAAAAGCAAAAAATTTCAGAATTGCACCGTGCAATGTGGAGATATTACTGTTTGTGCATTTACAATATTCATTGATTTTTGCCATTGAAAAACATGTTTTTCATATACCAGAAATGTTTGAAGCTACTGACTGAATGAAAGGAGCTGGCATCTCACTCTCTTTGAATCTTCTTTATCATGCTAGGATTAACAGGAAAAAGCTAAAAATTTCAGAATTGCACCGTGCAATGTGGAGATATTACTGTTTGTGCATTTACAATATTCATTGATTTTTGCCATTGAAAAACATGTTTTTCATATACCAGAAATGTTTGAAGCTACTGACTGAATGAAAGGAGCTGGCATCTCACTCTCTTTGAATCTTCTTTATCATGCTAGGATTAACAGGAAAAAGCTAAAAATTTCAGAATTGCACCTTGCAATGTGGAGATATTACTGTTTGTGCATTTACAATATTCATTGATTTTTGCCATTGAAAAACATGTTTTTCATATACCAGAAATGTTTGAAGCTACTGACTGAATGAAAGGAGCTGGCATCTCACTCTCTTTGAATCTTCTTTATCATGCTAGGATTAACAGGAAAAAGCTAAAAATTTCAGAATTGCACCTTGCAATGTGGAGATATTACTGTTTGTGCATTTACAATATTCATTGATTTTTGCCATTGAAAAACATGTTTTTCATATACCAGAAATGTTTGAAGCTACTGACTGAATGAAAGGAGCTGGCATCTCACTCTCTTTGAATCTTCTTTATCATGCTAGGATTAACAGGAAAAAGCTAAAAATTTCAGAATTGCACCTTGCAATGTGGAGATATTACTGTTTGTGCATTTACAATATTCATTGATTTTTGCCATTGAAAAACATGTTTTTCATATACCAGAAATGTTTGAAGCTACTGACTGAATGAATGGAGCTGGCATCTCACTCTCTTTGAATATTCTTTATCATGCTAGGATTAGCAGGAAAAAGCTAAAAATTTCAGAATTGCACCTTGCAATGTGGAGATATTACTGTTTGTGCATTTACAATATTCATTGATTTTTGCCATTGAAAAACGTCCAGAAATGTTTGAAGCTACTGACTGAATGAAAGGAGCTGGCATCTCACTCTCTTTGAATCTTCTTTATCATGCTAGGATTAACAGGAAAAAGCTAAAAATTTCAAAATTGCACCGTGCAATGTGGAGATATTACTGTTTGTGCATTTACAATATTCATTGATTTTTGCCATTGAAAAACATGTTTTTCATATACCAGAAATGTTTGAAGCTACTGACTGAATGAAAGGAGCTGGCATCTCACTCTCTTTGAATCTTCTTTATCATGCTAGGATTAACAGGAAAAAGCTAAAAATTTCAGAATTGCACCGTGCAATGTGTAGATATTACTGTTTGTGCATTTACAATATTCATTGATTTTTGCCATTGAAAAACGTCCAGAAATGTTTGAAGCTACTGACTGAATGAAAGGAGCTGGCATCTCACTCTCTTTGAATCTTCTTTATCATGCTAGGATTAACAGGAAAAAGCAAAAAATTTCAGAATTGCACCGTGCAATGTGTAGATATTACTGTTTGTGCATTTACAATATTCATTGATTTTTGCCATTGAAAAACATGTTTTTCATATACCAGAAATGTTTGAAGCTACTGACTGAATGAAAGGAGCTGGCATCTCACTCTCTTTGAATCTTCTTTATCATGCTAGGATTAGCAGGAAAAAGCTAAAAATTTCAGAATTGCACCGTGCAATGTGGAGATATTACTGTTTGTGCATTTACAATATTCATTGATTTTTGCCATTGAAAAACATGTTTTTCATATACCAGAAATGTTTGAAGCTACTGACTGAATGAAAGGAGCTGGCATCTCACTCTCTTTGAATCTTCTTTATCATGCTAGGATTAACAGGAAAAAGCTAAAAATTTCAGAATTGCACCTTGCAATGTGGAGATATTACTGTTTGTGCATTTACAATATTCATTGATTTTTGCCATTGAAAAACATCCAGAAATGTTTGAAGCTACTGACTGAATGAAAGGAGCTGGCATCTCACTCTCTTTGAATCTTCTTTATCATGCTAGGATTAGCAGGAAAAAGCAAAAAATTTCAGAATTGCACCTTGCAATGTGGAGATATTACTGTTTGTGCAATTACAATATTCATTGATTTTTGCCATTGAAAAACGTCCAGAAATGTTTGAAGCTACTGACTGAATGAAAGGAGCTGGCATCTCACTCTCTTTGAATCTTCTTTATCATGCTAGGATTAGCAGGAAAAAGCTAAAAATTTCAGAATTGCACCGTGCAATGTGGAGATATTACTGTTTGTGCATTTACAATATTCATTGATTTTTGCCATTGAAAAACATGTTTTTCATATACCAGAAATGTTTGAAGCTACTGACTGAATGAAAGGAGCTGGCATCTCACTCTCTTTGAATCTTCTTTATCATGCTAGGATTAGCAGGAAAAAGCTAAAAATTTCAGAATTGCACCGTGCAATGTGGAGATATTACTGTTTGTGCATTTACAATATTCATTGATTTTTGCCATTGAAAAACATGTTTTTCATATACCAGAAATGTTTGAAGCTACTGACTGAATGAAAGGAGCTGGCATCTCACTCTCTTTGAATCTTCTTTATCATGCTAGGATTAACAGGAAAAAGCTAAAAATTTCAGAATTGCACCGTGCAATGTGGAGATATTACTGTTTGTGCATTTACAATATTCATTGATTTTTGCCATTGAAAAACATGTTTTTCATATACCAGAAATGTTTGAAGCTACTGACTGAATGAAAGGAGCTGGCATCTCACTCTCTTTGAATCTTCTTTATCATGCTAGGATTAGCAGGAAAAAGCAAAAAATTTCAGTATTGCACCGTGCAATGTGGAGATATTACTGTTTGTGCATTTACAATATTCATTGATTTTTGCCATTGAAAAACATGTTTTTCATATACCAGAAATGTTTGAAGCTACTGACTGAATGAAAGGAGCTGGCATCTCACTCTCTTTGAATCTTCTTTATCATGCTAGGATTAACAGGAAAAAGCTAAAAATTTCAGAATTGCACCGTGCAATGTGTAGATATTACTGTTTGTGCATTTACAATATTCATTGATTTTTGCCATTGAAAAACGTCCAGAAATGTTTGAAGCTACTGACTGAATGAAAGGAGCTGGCATCTCACTCTCTTTGAATCTTCTTTATCATGCTAGGATTAACAGGAAAAAGCAAAAAATTTCAGAATTGCACCGTGCAATGTGGAGATATTACTGTTTGTGCATTTACAATATTCATTGATTTTTGCCATTGAAAAACATGTTTTTCATATACCAGAAATGTTTGAAGCTACTGACTGAATGAAAGGAGCTGGCATCTCACTCTCTTTGAATCTTCTTTATCATGCTAGGATTAGCAGGAAAAAGCTAAAAATTTCAGAATTGCACCGTGCAATGTGGAGATATTACTGTTTGTGCATTTACAATATTCATTGATTTTTGCCATTGAAAAACATGTTTTTCATATACCAGAAATGTTTGAAGCTACTGACTGAATGAAAGGAGCTGGCATCTCACTCTCTTTGAATCTTCTTTATCATGCTAGGATTAACAGGAAAAAGCTAAAAATTTCAGAATTGCACCTTGCAATGTGGAGATATTACTGTTTGTGCATTTACAATATTCATTGATTTTTGCCATTGAAAAACATCCAGAAATGTTTGAAGCTACTGACTGAATGAAAGGAGCTGGCATCTCACTCTCTTTGAATCTTCTTTATCATGCTAGGATTAGCAGGAAAAAGCAAAAAATTTCAGAATTGCACCTTGCAATGTGGAGATATTACTGTTTGTGCAATTACAATATTCATTGATTTTTGCCATTGAAAAACGTCCAGAAATGTTTGTAGCTACTGACTGAATGAAAGGAGCTGGCATCTCACTCTCTTTGAATCTTCTTTATCATGCTAGGATTAGCAGGAAAAAGCTAAAAATTTCAGAATTGCACCGTGCAATGTGGAGATATTACTGTTTGTGCATTTACAATATTCATTGATTTTTGCCATTGAAAAACATGTTTTTCATATACCAGAAATGTTTGAAGCTACTGACTGAATGAAAGGAGCTGGCATCTCACTCTCTTTGAATCTTCTTTATCATGCTAGGATTAGCAGGAAAAAGCTAAAAATTTCAGAATTGCACCGTGCAATGTGGAGATATTACTGTTTGTGCATTTACAATATTCATTGATTTTTGCCATTGAAAAACATGTTTTTCATATACCAGAAATGTTTGAAGCTACTGACTGAATGAAAGGAGCTGGCATCTCACTCTCTTTGAATCTTCTTTATCATGCTAGGATTAACAGGAAAAAGCTAAAAATTTCAGAATTGCACCGTGCAATGTGGAGATATTACTGTTTGTGCATTTACAATATTCATTGATTTTTGCCATTGAAAAACATGTTTTTCATATACCAGAAATGTTTGAAGCTACTGACTGAATGAAAGGAGCTGGCATCTCACTCTCTTTGAATCTTCTTTATCATGCTAGGATTAGCAGGAAAAAGCAAAAAATTTCAGAATTGCACCGTGCAATGTGGAGATATTACTGTTTGTGCATTTACAATATTCATTGATTTTTGCCATTGAAAAACATGTTTTTCATATACCAGAAATGTTTGAAGCTACTGACTGAATGAAAGGAGCTGGCACCTCACTCTCTTTGAATCTTCTTTATCATGCTAGGATTAGCAGGAAAAAGCAAAAAATTTCAGAATTGCACCGTGCAATGTGGAGATATTACTGTTTGTGCATTTACAATATTCATTGATTTTTGCCATTGAAAAACATGTTTTTCATATACCAGAAATGTTTGAAGCTACTGACTGAATGAAAGGAGCTGGCATCTCACTCTCTTTGAATCTTCTTTATCATGCTAGGATTAACAGGAAAAAGCTAAAAATTTCAGAATTGCACCGTGCAATGTGGAGATATTACTGTTTGTGCATTTACAATATTCATTGATTTTTGCCATTGAAAAACATGTTTTTCATATACCAGAAATGTTTGAAGCTACTGACTGAATGAAAGGAGCTGGCATCTCACTCTCTTTGAATCTTCTTTATCATGCTAGGATTAACAGGAAAAAGCTAAAAATTTCAGAATTGCACCTTGCAATGTGGAGATATTACTGTTTGTGCATTTACAATATTCATTGATTTTTGCCATTGAAAAACATGTTTTTCATATACCAGAAATGTTTGAAGCTACTGACTGAATGAAAGGAGCTGGCATCTCACTCTCTTTGAATCTTCTTTATCATGCTAGGATTAACAGGAAAAAGCTAAAAATTTCAGAATTGCACCTTGCAATGTGGAGATATTACTGTTTGTGCATTTACAATATTCATTGATTTTTGCCATTGAAAAACATGTTTTTCATATACCAGAAATGTTTGAAGCTACTGACTGAATGAAAGGAGCTGGCATCTCACTCTCTTTGAATCTTCTTTATCATGCTAGGATTAACAGGAAAAAGCTAAAAATTTCAGAATTGCACCTTGCAATGTGGAGATATTACTGTTTGTGCATTTACAATATTCATTGATTTTTGCCATTGAAAAACATGTTTTTCATATACCAGAAATGTTTGAAGCTACTGACTGAATGAAAGGAGCTGGCATCTCACTCTCTTTGAATCTTCTTTATCATGCTAGGATTAGCAGGAAAAAGCAAAAAATTTCAGAATTGCACCTTGCAATGTGGAGATATTACTGTTTGTGCATTTACAATATTCATTGATTTTTGCCATTGAAAAACGTCCAGAAATGTTTGAAGCTACTGACTGAATGAAAGGAGCTGGCATCTCACTCTCTTTGAATCTTCTTTATCATGCTAGGATTAACAGGAAAAAGCTAAAAATTTCAGAATTGCACCGTGCAATGTGGAGATATTACTGTTTGTGCATTTACAATATTCATTGATTTTTGCCATTGAAAAACATGTTTTTTATATACCAGAAATATTTGAAGCTACTGACTGAATGAAAGGAGCTGGCATCTCACTCTCTTTGAATCTTCTTTATCATGCTAGGATTAACAGGAAAAAGCTAAAAATTTCAGAATTGCACCGTGCAATGTGGAGATATTACTGTTTGTGCATTTACAATATTCATTGATTTTTGCCATTGAAAAACGTCCAGAAATGTTTGAAGCTACTGACTGAATGAAAGGAGCTGGCATCTCACTCTCTTTGAATCTTCTTTATCATGCTAGGATTAACAGGAAAAAGCAAAAAATTTCAGAATTGCACCGTGCAATGTGGAGATATTACTGTTTGTGCATTTACAATATTCATTGATTTTTGCCATTGAAAAACATGTTTTTCATATACCAGAAATGTTTGAAGCTACTGACTGAATGAAAGGAGCTGGCATCTCACTCTCTTTGAATCTTCTTTATCATGCTAGGATTAGCAGGAAAAAGCTAAAAATTTCAGAATTGCACAGTGCAATGTGGAGATATTACTGTTTGTGCATTTACAATATTCATTGATTTTTGCCATTGAAAAACATGTTTTTCATATACCAGAAATGTTTGAAGCTACTGACTGAATGAAAGGAGCTGGCATCTCACTCTCTTTGAATCTTCTTTATCATGCTAGGATTAACAGGAAAAAGCTAAAAATTTCAGAATTGCACCGTGCAATGTGGAGATATTACTGTTTGTGCATTTACAATATTCATTGATTTTTGCCATTGAAAAACGTCCAGAAATGTTTGAAGCTACTGACTGAATGAAAGGAGCTGGCATCTCACTCTCTTTGAATCTTCTTTATCATGCTAGGATTAGCAGGAAAAAGCAAAAAATTTCAGAATTGCACCTTGCAATGTGGAGATATTACTGTTTGTGCATTTACAATATTCATTGATTTTTGCCATTGAAAAACATGTTTTTCATATACCAGAAATGTTTGAAGCTACTGACTGAATGAAAGGAGCTGGCATCTCACTCTCTTTGAATCTTCTTTATCATGCTAGGATTAACAGGAAAAAGCTAAAAATTTCAGAATTGCACCGTGCAATGTGGAGATACTACTGTTTGTGCATTTACAATATTCATTGATTTTTGCCATTGAAAAACGTCCAGAAATGTTTGAAGCTACTGACTGAATGAAAGGAGCTGGCATCTCACTCTCTTTGAATCTTCTTTATCATGCTAGGACTAGCAGGAAAAAGTAAAAAATTTCAGAATTGCACCTTGCAATGTGGAGATATTACTGTTTGTGCATTTACAATATTCATTGATTTTTGCCATTGAAAAACATGTTTTTCATATACCAGAAATGTTTGAAGCTACTGACTGAATGAAAGGAGCTGGCATCTCACTCTCTTTGAATCTTCTTTATCATGCTAGGATTAGCAGGAAAAAGCAAAAAATTTCAGAATTGCACCGTGCAATGTGGAGATATTACTGTTTGTGCATTTACAATATTCATTGATTTTTGCCATTGAAAAACATGTTTTTCATATACCAGAAATGTTTGAAGCTACTGACTGAATGAAAGGAGCTGGCATCTC
Source organism: Phyllobates terribilis (assembly GCF_046119375.1). Taxonomy (NCBI): domain Eukaryota; kingdom Metazoa; phylum Chordata; class Amphibia; order Anura; family Dendrobatidae; genus Phyllobates; species Phyllobates terribilis. Next base: position 13,344 of record NW_027367031.1, on the reverse strand, counting down.
ACTCTCTTTGAATCTTCTTTATCATGCTAGGATTAACAGGAAAAAGCTAAAAATTTCAGAATTGCACCGTGCAATGTGGAGATATTACTGTTTGTGCATTTACAATATTCATTGATTTTTGCCATTGAAAAACATGTTTTTCATATACCAGAAATGTTTGAAGCTACTGACTGAATGAAAGGAGCTGGCATCTCACTCTCTTTGAATCTTCTTTATCATGCTAGGATTAACAGGAAAAAGCTAAAAATTTCAGAATTGCACCTTGCAATGTGGAGATATTACTGTTTGTGCATTTACAATATTCATTGATTTTTGCCATTGAAAAACGTCCAGAAATGTTTGAAGCTACTGACTGAATGAAAGGAGCTGGCATCTCACTCTCTTTGAATCTTCTTTATCATGCTAGGATTAGCAGGAAAAAGCAAAAAATTTCAGAATTGCACCGTGCAATGTGGAGATATTACTGTTTGTGCATTTACAATATTCATTTATTTTTGCATTGAAAAACATGTTTTTCATATACCAGAAATGTTTGAAGCTACTGACTGAATGAAAGGAGCTGGCATCTCACTCTCTTTGAATCTTCTTTATCATGCTAGGATTAGCAGGAAAAAGCAAAAAATTTCAGAATTGCACCATGCAATGTGGAGATATTACTGTTTGTGCATTTACAATATTCATTGATTTTTGCCATTGAAAAACATGTTTTTCATATACCAGAAATGTTTGAAGCTACTGACTGAATGAAAGGAGCTGGCATCTCACTCTCTTTGAATCTTCTTTATCATGCTAGGATTAACAGGAAAAAGCAAAAAATTTCAGAATTGCACCGTGCAATGTGGAGATATTACTGTTTGTGCATTTACAATATTCATTGATTTTTGCCATTGAAAAACATGTTTTTCATATACCAGAAATGTTTGAAGCTACTGACTGAATGAAAGGAGCTGGCATCTCACTCTCTTTGAATCTTCTTTATCATGCTAGGATTAGCAGGAAAAAGCTAAAAATTTCAGAATTGCACCGTGCAATGTGGAGATATTACTGTTTGTGCATTTACAATATTCATTGATTTTTGCCATTGAAAAACATGTTTTTCATATACCAGAAATGTTTGAAGCTACTGACTGAATGAAAGGAGCTGGCATCTCACTCTCTTTGAATCTTCTTTATCATGCTAGGATTAACAGGAAAAAGCTAAAAATTTCAGAATTGCACCGTGCAATGTGGAGATATTACTGTTTGTGCATTTACAATATTCATTGATTTTTGCCATTGAAAAACATGTTTTTCATATACCAGAAATGTTTGAAGCTACTGACTGAATGAAAGGAGCTGGCATCTCACTCTCTTTGAATCTTCTTTATCATGCTAGGATTAACAGGAAAAAGCAAAAAATTTCAGAATTGCACCGTGCAATGTGGAGATATTACTGTTTGTGCATTTACAATATTCATTGATTTTTGCCATTGAAAAACATGTTTTTCATATACCAGAAATGTTTGAAGCTACTGACTGAATGAAAGGAGCTGGCATCTCACTCTCTTTGAATCTTCTTTATCATGCTAGGATTAGCAGGAAAAAGCAAAAAATTTCAGAATTGCACCGTGCAATGTGGAGATATTACTGTTTGTGCATTTACAATATTCATTGATTTTTGCCATTGAAAAACATGTTTTTCATATACCAGAAATGTTTGAAGCTACTGACTGAATGAAAGGAGCTGGCATCTCACTCTCTTTGAATCTTCTTTATCATGCTAGGATTAACAGGAAAAAGCTAAAAATTTCAGAATTGCACCGTGCAATGTGGAGATATTACTGTTTGTGCATTTACAATATTCATTGATTTTTGCCATTGAAAAACATGTTTTTCATATACCAGAAATGTTTGAAGCTACTGACTGAATGAAAGGAGCTGGCATCTCACTCTCTTTGAATCTTCTTTATCATGCTAGGATTAACAGGAAAAAGCTAAAAATTTCAGAATTGCACCGTGCAATGTGGAGATATTACTGTTTGTGCATTTACAATATTCATTGATTTTTGCCATTGAAAAACGTCCAGAAATGTTTGAAGCTACTGACTGAATGAAAGGAGCTGGCATCTCACTCTCTTTGAATCTTCTTTATCATGCTAGGATTAGCAGGAAAAAGCAAAAAATTTCAGAATTGCACCTTGCAATGTGGAGATATTACTGTTTGTGCATTTACAATATTCATTGATTTTTGCCATTGAAAAACATGTTTTTCATATACCAGAAATGTTTGAAGCTACTGACTGAATGAAAGGAGCTGGCATCTCACTCTCTTTGAATCTTCTTTATCATGCTAGGATTAACAGGAAAAAGCTAAAAATTTCAGAATTGCACCGTGCAATGTGGAGATATTACTGTTTGTGCATTTACAATATTCATTGATTTTTGCCATTGAAAAACGTCCAGAAATGTTTGAAGCTACTGACTGAATGAAAGGAGCTGGCATCTCACTCTCTTTGAATCTTCTTTATCATGCTAGGACTAGCAGGAAAAAGTAAAAAATTTCAGAATTGCACCTTGCAATGTGGAGATATTACTGTTTGTGCATTTACAATATTCATTGATTTTTGCCATTGAAAAACATGTTTTTCATATACCAGAAATGTTTGAAGCTACTGACTGAATGAAAGGAGCTGGCATCTCACTCTCTTTGAATCTTCTTTATCATGCTAGGATTAGCAGGAAAAAGCAAAAAATTTCAGAATTGCACCGTGCAATGTGGAGATATTACTGTTTGTGCATTTACAATATTCATTGATTTTTGCCATTGAAAAACATGTTTTTCATATACCAGAAATGTTTGAAGCTACTGACTGAATGAAAGGAGCTGGCATCTCACTCTCTTTGAATCTTCTTTATCATGCTAGGATTAACAGGAAAAAGCTAAAAATTTCAGAATTGCACCGTGCAATGTGGAGATATTACTGTTTGTGCATTTACAATATTCATTGATTTTTGCCATTGAAAAACATGTTTTTCATATACCAGAAATGTTTGAAGCTACTGACTGAATGAAAGGAGCTGGCATCTCACTCTCTTTGAATCTTCTTTATCATGCTAGGATTAACAGGAAAAAGCTAAAAATTTCAGAATTGCACCTTGCAATGTGGAGATATTACTGTTTGTGCATTTACAATATTCATTGATTTTTGCCATTGAAAAACGTCCAGAAATGTTTGAAGCTACTGACTGAATGAAAGGAGCTGGCATCTCACTCTCTTTGAATCTTCTTTATCATGCTAGGATTAGCAGGAAAAAGCAAAAAATTTCAGAATTGCACCGTGCAATGTGGAGATATTACTGTTTGTGCATTTACAATATTCATTTATTTTTGCATTGAAAAACATGTTTTTCATATACCAGAAATGTTTGAAGCTACTGACTGAATGAAAGGAGCTGGCATCTCACTCTCTTTGAATCTTCTTTATCATGCTAGGATTAGCAGGAAAAAGCAAAAAATTTCAGAATTGCACCATGCAATGTGGAGATATTACTGTTTGTGCATTTACAATATTCATTGATTTTTGCCATTGAAAAACATGTTTTTCATATACCAGAAATGTTTGAAGCTACTGACTGAATGAAAGGAGCTGGCATCTCACTCTCTTTGAATCTTCTTTATCATGCTAGGATTAACAGGAAAAAGCAAAAAATTTCAGAATTGCACCGTGCAATGTGGAGATATTACTGTTTGTGCATTTACAATATTCATTGATTTTTGCCATTGAAAAACATGTTTTTCATATACCAGAAATGTTTGAAGCTACTGACTGAATGAAAGGAGCTGGCATCTCACTCTCTTTGAATCTTCTTTATCATGCTAGGATTAGCAGGAAAAAGCTAAAAATTTCAGAATTGCACCGTGCAATGTGGAGATATTACTGTTTGTGCATTTACAATATTCATTGATTTTTGCCATTGAAAAACATGTTTTTCATATACCAGAAATGTTTGAAGCTACTGACTGAATGAAAGGAGCTGGCATCTCACTCTCTTTGAATCTTCTTTATCATGCTAGGATTAACAGGAAAAAGCTAAAAATTTCAGAATTGCACCGTGCAATGTGGAGATATTACTGTTTGTGCATTTACAATATTCATTGATTTTTGCCATTGAAAAACATGTTTTTCATATACCAGAAATGTTTGAAGCTACTGACTGAATGAAAGGAGCTGGCATCTCACTCTCTTTGAATCTTCTTTATCATGCTAGGATTAACAGGAAAAAGCAAAAAATTTCAGAATTGCACCGTGCAATGTGGAGATATTACTGTTTGTGCATTTACAATATTCATTGATTTTTGCCATTGAAAAACATGTTTTTCATATACCAGAAATGTTTGAAGCTACTGACTGAATGAAAGGAGCTGGCATCTCACTCTCTTTGAATCTTCTTTATCATGCTAGGATTAGCAGGAAAAAGCAAAAAATTTCAGAATTGCACCGTGCAATGTGGAGATATTACTGTTTGTGCATTTACAATATTCATTGATTTTTGCCATTGAAAAACATGTTTTTCATATACCAGAAATGTTTGAAGCTACTGACTGAATGAAAGGAGCTGGCATCTCACTCTCTTTGAATCTTCTTTATCATGCTAGGATTAACAGGAAAAAGCTAAAAATTTCAGAATTGCACCGTGCAATGTGGAGATATTACTGTTTGTGCATTTACAATATTCATTGATTTTTGCCATTGAAAAACATGTTTTTCATATACCAGAAATGTTTGAAGCTACTGACTGAATGAAAGGAGCTGGCATCTCACTCTCTTTGAATCTTCTTTATCATGCTAGGATTAACAGGAAAAAGCTAAAAATTTCAGATTTGCACCTTGCAATGTGGAGATATTACTGTTTGTGCATTTACAATATTCATTGATTTTTGCCATTGAAAAACGTCCAGAAATGTTTGAAGCTACTGACTGAATGAAAGGAGCTGGCATCTCACTCTCTTTGAATCTTCTTTATCATGCTAGGATTAGCAGGAAAAAGCAAAAAATTTCAGTATTGCACCGTGCAATGTGGAGATATTACTGTTTGTGCATTTACAATATTCATTGATTTTTGCCATTGAAAAACATGTTTTTCATATACCAGAAATGTTTGAAGCTACTGACTGAATGAAAGGAGCTGGCATCTCACTCTCTTTGAATCTTCTTTATCATGCTAGGATTAGCAGGAAAAAGCAAAAAATTTCAGAATTGCACCGTGCAATGTGGAGATATTACTGTTTGTGCATTTACAATATTCATTGATTTTTGCCATTGAAAAACATGTTTTTCATATACCAGAAATGTTTGAAGCTACTGACTGAATGAAAGGAGCTGGCATCTCACTCTCTTTGAATCTTCTTTATCATGCTAGGATTAACAGGAAAAAGCAAAAAATTTCAGAATTGCACCGTGCAATGTGGAGATATTACTGTTTGTGCATTTACAATATTCATTGATTTTTGCCATTGAAAAACATGTTTTTCATATACCAGAAATGTTTGAAGCTACTGACTGAATGAAAGGAGCTGGCATCTCACTCTCTTTGAATCTTCTTTATCATGCTAGGATTAGCAGGAAAAAGCTAAAAATTTCAGAATTGCACCGTGCAATGTGGAGATATTACTGTTTGTGCATTTACAATATTCATTGATTTTTGCCATTGAAAAACATGTTTTTCATATACCAGAAATGTTTGAAGCTACTGACTGAATGAAAGGAGCTGGCATCTCACTCTCTTTGAATCTTCTTTATCATGCTAGGATTAACAGGAAAAAGCTAAAAATTTCAGAATTGCACCGTGCAATGTGGAGATATTACTGTTTGTGCATTTACAATATTCATTGATTTTTGCCATTGAAAAACATGTTTTTCATATACCAGAAATGTTTGAAGCTACTGACTGAATGAAAGGAGCTGGCATCTCACTCTCTTTGAATCTTCTTTATCATGCTAGGATTAACAGGAAAAAGCAAAAAATTTCAGAATTGCACCGTGCAATGTGGAGATATTACTGTTTGTGCATTTACAATATTCATTGATTTTTGCCGCCATTGAAAAACATGTTTTTCATATACCAGAAATGTTTGAAGCTACTGACTGAATGAAAGGAGCTGGCATCTCACTCTCTTTGAATCTTCTTTATCATGCTAGGATTAGCAGGAAAAAGCTAAAAATTTCAGAATTGCACCGTGCAATGTGGAGATATTACTGTTTGTGCATTTACAATATTCATTGATTTTTGCCATTGAAAAACATGTTTTTCATATACCAGAAATGTTTGAAGCTACTGACTGAATGAAAGGAGCTGGCATCTCACTCTCTTTGAATCTTCTTTATCATGCTAGGATTAACAGGAAAAAGCTAAAAATTTCAGAATTGCACCGTGCAATGTGGAGATATTACTGTTTGTGCATTTACAATATTCATTGATTTTTGCCATTGAAAAACATGTTTTTCATATACCAGAAATGTTTGAAGCTACTGACTGAATGAAAGGAGCTGGCATCTCACTCTCTTTGAATCTTCTTTATCATGCTAGGATTAACAGGAAAAAGCAAAAAATTTCAGAATTGCACCGTGCAATGTGGAGATATTACTGTTTGTGCATTTACAATATTCATTGATTTTTGCCATTGAAAAACATGTTTTTCATATACCAGAAATGTTTGAAGCTACTGACTGAATGAAAGGAGCTGGCATCTCACTCTCTTTGAATCTTCTTTATCATGCTAGGATTAACAGGAAAAAGCTAAAAATTTCAGAATTGCACCGTGCAATGTGGAGATATTACTGTTTGTGCATTTACAATATTCATTGATTTTTGCCATTGAAAAACGTCCCAGAAATGTTTGAAGCTACTGACTGAATGAAAGGAGCTGGCATCTCACTCTCTTTGAATCTTCTTTATCATGCTAGGATTAGCAGGAAAAAGCAAAAAATTTCAGAATTGCACCGTGCAATGTGGAGATATTACTGTTTGTGCATTTACAATATTCATTGATTTTTGCCATTGAAAAACATGTTTTTCATATACCAGAAATGTTTGAAGCTACTGACTGAATGAAAGGAGCTGGCATCTCACTCTCTTTGAATCTTCTTTATCATGCTAGGATTAGCAGGAAAAAGCAAAAAATTTCAGAATTGCACCGTGCAATGTGGAGATATTACTGTTTGTGCATTTACAATATTCATTGATTTTTGCCATTGAAAAACATGTTTTTCATATACCAGAAATGTTTGAAGCTACTGACTGAATGAAAGAAGCTGACATCTCACTCTCTTTGAATCTTCTTTATCATGCTAGGATTAGCAGGAAAAAGCTAAAAATTTCAGAATTGCACCGTGCAATGTGGAGATATTACTGTTTGTGCATTTACAATATTCATTGATTTTTGCCATTGAAAACCATGTTTTTCATATACCAGAAATGTTTGAAGCTACTGACTGAATGAAAGGAGCTGGCATCTCACTCTCTTTGAATCTTCTTTATCATGCTAGGATTAACAGGAAAAAGCTAAAAATTTCAGAATTGCACCGTGCAATGTGGAGATATTACTGTTTGTGCATTTACAATATTCATTGATTTTTGCCATTGAAAAACATGTTTTTCATATACCAGAAATGTTTGAAGCTACTGACTGAATGAAAGGAGCTGGCATCTCACTCTCTTTGAATCTTCTTTATCATGCTAGGATTAACAGGAAAAAGCAAAAATTTCAGAATTGCACCGTGCAATGTGGAGATATTACTGTTTGTGCATTTACAATATTCATTGATTTTTGCCATTGAAAAACATGTTTTTCATATACCAGAAATGTTTGAAGCTACTGACTGAATGAAAGGAGCTGGCATCTCACTCTCTTTGAATCTTCTTTATCATGCTAGGATTAGCAGGAAAAAGCAAAAAATTTCAGAATTGCACCGTGCAATGTGGAGATATTACTGTTTGTGCATTTACAATATTCATTGATTTTTGCCATTGAAAAACATGTTTTTCATATACCAGAAATGTTTGAAGCTACTGACTGAATGAAAGGAGCTGGCATCTCACTCTCTTTGAATCTTCTTTATCATGCTAGGATTAGCAGGAAAAAGCAAAAAATTTCAGAATTGCACCGTGCAATGTGGAGATATTACTGTTTGTGCATTTACAATATTCATTGATTTTTGCCATTGAAAAACATGTTTTTCATATACCAGAAATGTTTGAAGCTACTGACTGAATGAAAGGAGCTGGCATCTCACTCTCTTTGAATCTTCTTTATCATGCTAGGATTAACAGGAAAAAGCTAAAAATTTCAGAATTGCACCGTGCAATGTGGAGATATTACTGTTTGTGCATTTACAATATTCATTGATTTTTGCCATTGAAAAACATGTTTTTCATATACCAGAAATGTTTGAAGCTACTGACTGAATGAAAGGAGCTGGCATCTCACTCTCTTTGAATCTTCTTTATCATGCTAGGATTAGCAGGAAAAAGCAAAAAATTTCAGAATTGCACCGTGCAATGTGGAGATATTACTGTTTGTGCATTTACAATATTCATTGATTTTTGCCATTGAAAAACGTCCAGAAATGTTTGAAGCTACTGACTGAATGAAAGGAGCTGGCATCTCACTCTCTTTGAATCTTCTTTATCATGCTAGGATTAGCAGGAAAAAGCAAAAAAATTTCAGAATTGCACCTTGCAATGTGGAGATATTACTGTTTGTGCATTTACAATATTCATTGATTTTTGCCATTGAAAAACATGTTTTTCATATACCAGAAATGTTTGAAGCTACTGACTGAATGAAAGGAGCTGGCATCTCACTCTCTTTGAATCTTCTTTATCATGCTAGGATTAACAGGAAAAAGCTAAAAATTTCAGAATTGCACCGTGCAATGTGGAGATATTACTGTTTGTGCATTTACAATATTCATTGATTTTTGCCATTGAAAAACATGTTTTTCATATACCAGAAATGTTTGAAGCTACTGACTGAATGAAAGGAGCTGGCATCTCACTCTCTTTGAATCTTCTTTATCATGCTAGGATTAGCAGGAAAAAGCAAAAAATTTCAGAATTGCACCGTGCAATGTGGAGATATTACTGTTTGTGCATTTACAATATTCATTGATTTTTGCCATTGAAAAACATGTTTTTCATATACCAGAAATGTTTGAAGCTACTGACTGAATGAAAGGAGCTGGCATCTCACTCTCTTTGAATCTTCTTTATGATGCTAGGATTAGCAGGAAAAAGCAAAAAATTTCAGAATTGCACCGTGCAATGTGGAGATATTACTGTTTGTGCATTTACAATATTCATTGATTTTTGCCATTGAAAAACATGTTTTTCATATACCAGAAATGTTTGAAGCTACTGACTGAATGAAAGGAGCTGGCATCTCACTCTCTTTGAATCTTCTTTATCATGCTAGGATTAACAGGAAAAAGCTAAAAATTTCAGAATTGCACCGTGCAATGTGGAGATATTACTGTTTGTGCATTTACAATATTCATTGATTTTTGCCATTGAAAAACATGTTTTTCATATACCAAGAAATGTTTGAAGCTACTGACTGAATGAAAGGAGCTGGCATCTCACTCTCTTTGAATCTTCTTTATCATGCTAGGATTAGCAGGAAAAAGCAAAAAAATTCAGAATTGCACCTTGCAATGTGGAGATATTACTGTTTGTGCATTTACAATATTCATTGATTTTTGCCATTGAAAAACATGTTTTTCATATACCAGAAATGTTTGAAGCTACTGACTGAATGAAAGGAGCTGGCATCTCACTCTCTTTGAATCTTCTTTATCATGCTAGGATTAACAGGAAAAAGCTAAAAATTTCAGAATTGCACCGTGCAATGTGGAGATATTACTGTTTGTGCATTTACAATATTCATTGATTTTTGCCATTGAAAAACATGTTTTTCATATACCAGAAATGTTTGAAGCTACTGACTGAATGAAAGGAGCTGGCATCTCACTCTCTTTGAATCTTCTTTATCATGCTAGGATTAGCAGGAAAAAGCAAAAAATTTCAGAATTGCACCGTGCAATGTGGAGATATTACTGTTTGTGCATTTACAATATTCATTGATTTTTGCCATTGAAAAACATGTTTTTCATATACCAGAAATGTTTGAAGCTACTGACTGAATGAAAGGAGCTGGCATCTCACTCTCTTTGAATCTTCTTTATCATGCTAGGATTAACAGGAAAAAGCAAAAAATTTCAGAATTGCACCGTGCAATGTGGAGATATTACTGTTTGTGCATTTACAATATTCATTGATTTTTGCCATTGAAAAACATGTTTTTCATATACCAGAAATGTTTGAAGCTACTGACTGAATGAAAGGAGCTGGCATCTCACTCTCTTTGAATCTTCTTTATCATGCTAGGATTAGCAGGAAAAAGCTAAAAATTTCAGAATTGCACCGTGCAATGTGGAGATATTACTGTTTGTGCATTTACAATATTCATTGATTTTTGCCATTGAAAAACATGTTTTTCATATACCAGAAATGTTTGAAGCTACTGACTGAATGAAAGGAGCTGGCATCTCACTCTCTTTGAATCTTCTTTATCATGCTAGGATTAACAGGAAAAAGCTAAAAATTTCAGAATTGCACCTTGCAATGTGGAGATATTACTGTTTGTGCATTTACAATATTCATTGATTTTTGCCATTGAAAAACATGTTTTTCATATACCAGAAATGTTTGAAGCTACTGACTGAATGAAAGGAGCTGGCATCTCACTCTCTTTGAATCTTCTTTATCATGCTAGGATTAGCAGGAAAAAGCAAAAATTTCAGAATTGCACCGTGCAATGTGGAGATATTACTGTTTGTGCATTTACAATATTCATTGATTTTTGCCATTGAAAAACATGTTTTTCATATACCAGAAATGTTTGAAGCTACTGACTGAATGAAAGGAGCTGGCATCTCACTCTCTTTGAATCTTCTTTATCATGCTAGGATTAACAGGAAAAAGCAAAAAATTTCAGAATTGCACCGTGCAATGTGGAGATATTACTGTTTGTGCATTTACAATATTCATTGATTTTTGCCATTGAAAAACATGTTTTTCATATACCAGAAATGTTTGAAGCTACTGACTGAATGAAAGGAGCTGGCATCTCACTCTCTTTGAATCTTCTTTATCATGCTAGGATTAGCAGGAAAAAGCTAAAAATTTCAGAATTGCACCGTGCAATGTGGAGATATTACTGTTTGTGCATTTACAATATTCATTGATTTTTGCCATTGAAAAACATGTTTTTCATATACCAGAAATGTTTGAAGCTACTGACTGAATGAAAGGAGCTGGCATCTCACTCTCTTTGAATCTTCTTTATCATGCTAGGATTAACAGGAAAAAGCTAAAAATTTCAGAATTGCACCTTGCAATGTGGAGATATTACTGTTTGTGCATTTACAATATTCATTGATTTTTGCCATTGAAAAACATGTTTTTCATATACCAGAAATGTTTGAAGCTACTGACTGAATGAAAGGAGCTGGCATCTCACTCTCTTTGAATCTTCTTTATCATGCTAGGATTAGCAGGAAAAAGCAAAAAATTTCAGAATTGCACCGTGCAATGTGGAGATATTACTGTTTGTGCATTTACAATATTCATTGATTTTTGCCATTGAAAAACATGTTTTTCATATACCAGAAATGTTTGAAGCTACTGACTGAATGAAAGGAGCTGGCATCTCACTCTCTTTGAATCTTCTTTATCATGCTAGGATTAACAGGAAAAAGCTAAAAATTTCAGAATTGCACCTTGCAATGTGGAGATATTACTGTTTGTGCATTTACAATATTCATTGATTTTTGCCATTGAAAAACATGTTTTTCATATCCAGAAATGTTTGAAGCTACTGACTGAATGAAAGGAGCTGGCATCTCACTCTCTTTGAATCTTCTTTATCATGCTAGGATTAGCAGGAAAAAGCTAAAAATTTAGATTGCACCTTGCAATGTGGAGATATTACTGTTTGTGCATTTACAATATTCATTGATTTTTGCCATTGAAAAACATGTTTTTCATATACCAGAAATGTTTGAAGCTACTGACTGAATGAAAGGAGCTGGCATCTCACTCTCTTTGAATCTTCTTTATCATGCTAGGATTAACAGGAAAAAGCTAAAAATTTCAGAATTGCACCGTGCAATGTGGAGATATTACTGTTTGTGCATTTACAATATTCATTGATTTTTGCCATTGAAAAACATGTTTTTCATATACCAGAAATGTTTGAAGCTACTGACTGAATGAAAGGAGCTGGCATCTCACTCTCTTTGAATCTTCTTTATCATGCTAGGATTAGCAGGAAAAAGCAAAAAATTTCAGAATTGCACCTTGCAATGTGGAGATATTACTGTTTGTGCATTTACAATATTCATTGATTTTTGCCATTGAAAAACATGTTTTTCATATACCAGAAATGTTTGAAGCTACTGACTGAATGAAAGGAGCTGGCATCTCACTCTCTTTGAATCTTCTTTATCATGCTAGGATTAGCAGGAAAAAGCTAAAAATTTCAGAATTGCACCTTGCAATGTGGAGATATTACTGTTTGTGCATTTACAATATTCATTGATTTTTGCCATTGAAAAACATGTTTTTCATATACCAGAAATGTTTGAAGCTACTGACTGAATGAAAGGAGCTGGCATCTCACTCTCTTTGAATCTTCTTTATCATGCTAGGATTAACAGGAAAAAGCTAAAAATTTCAGAATTGCACCGTGCAATGTGGAGATATTACTGTTTGTGCATTTACAATATTCATTGATTTTTGCCATTGAAAAACATGTTTTTCATATACCAGAAATGTTTGAAGCTACTGACTGAATGAAAGGAGCTGGCATCTCACTCTCTTTGAATCTTCTTTATCATGCTAGGATTAGCAGGAAAAAGCTAAAAATTTCAGAATTGCACCGTGCAATGTGGAGATATTACTGTTTGTGCATTTACAATATTCATTGATTTTTGCCATTGAAAAACATGTTTTTCATATACCAGAAATGTTTGAAGCTACTGACTGAATGAAAGGAGCTGGCATCTCACTCTCTTTGAATCTTCTTTATCATGCTAGGATTAACAGGAAAAAGCTAAAATTTCAGAATTGCACCTTGCAATGTGGAGATATTACTGTTTGTGCATTTACAATATTCATTGATTTTTGCCATTGAAAAACGTCCAGAAATGTTTGAAGCTACTGACTGAATGAAAGGAGCTGGCATCTCACTCTCTTTGAATCTTCTTTATCATGCTAGGATTAACAGGAAAAAGCTAAAAATTT
>NW_027367030.1:0-62722 GCF_046119375.1 Phyllobates terribilis | reverse complement strand
TAAAACAAGACTAGAAAGACGCAAAACGACTCTACTAAGATGAAATAAACATGACCTAAACTAGATTAAAATGCATGCTATCAAATTCCCCAAGCTTGAACCTTGCTTGTCCCAAGCAAGCACACGTCAATGAATCCAAGTAATATACAAAAGAGGTATCTATCCAAGTGACATATGATTGATAACAACGAAAGATCAAATGGAAAACAAATCCCTTCCTAGTATGCTTTTCAATCAATGACAAGAATATATAAGTTCCTCAACTCTATACCTCACCGGAATAATAGAACATGTCACTCACACTCATATATGTAGGTATGTGTTTCACTCAATGCTATATCTCAAATTTGAATGTTAACTACCATAGGCTTGCAACCAAATCTAGATCTCCACTGCTAGGTAGAATGCAAAATACAATCATGAGACATACAAGGGGTTGTAATGGGGCCAAGGTACTCTATAAGGCATGGATGAAATTTTTGGCTATGTGGTGCAAAATCTAGGAGATATGAACTTCATATGAAAACAACACCAACTCAATTGATATTACAATAACTACAAATACACAACCCAACCCAAGATCATCAAATTGTTTATTTGTTGCTCCTTTTCTTCTCTTTCACTTATTTCCTCTTTTTTTTCTTGTTCTTTTTCTTACATCTCTTTTTTTGTATTTTCTTTCTTTGTAACGAAAAAAAGGGAGCAAATTGGATATAAACAACAAGATAACGCTCTATAATCAAACATCGTTAACCACCCCCATCATCTACCATTCCCCCAAGCTTGTCTCGCATCCACACAAAGTAAATAGAAGTTCAATCTCCTAGATAGGTAGGATATAAATATAAGCTCGGATTACTTTTGTGGAGCTAACAAAGAAAGGCTATAAGGCTCAAAGGGCTACAAGAGAAGGATATCAATTCAAGGGTAGTCAAGGATAATATGGGCTCATAAAAATATAATGTCTCAATCAAATGTGATGCATTTTTAGTCCTATATACAGTCTCAAAGAGATTTAGAAGTAAGTTCTAGAGATAACAAACAAAGAGAGTTCACTCATGAGAAGTAATAGGGCTTTAAAAATGTAGTCCAAGAAAGGCAAACAAGCTCACTAGGACAATTATCTATAGTTTCGGTTCTAATGTATCTTAATCAAGGTCCACATGCTCAGGTCAATGTCAAAAGTATGATCAATCATATCATCATCATAATGCAATTGTTAACAACTAAAGCATATTAAAGGGATTCACAGTCAATGCACCATTATAAGAACTCACAAAGGAACATGCAGGGGAAACGTGATAACCGACATACACAAAAAAAGAAAAAAAGATCAAAATAAAACAAAAAATGCAACACTAAACAACCTACATGCAATGCAAAACAGAAAATACTCCCCTCCCCCAAGCTTAAAACTAACATTGTCCTCAATGTATAATTAAAGAGCAAAAGGAAGAGAAGTACTCACAATGAACTACTCTTGTGAAGGTGGTCGAGGAGGAGGTCGACCTTTGAGAGAAACTCTCCCCATATTAGGTAGACGGAGAAGATGGCCACTATCCCCCGGATCAAGATCCTCCTTCAACCTCAAATTGGATGGAAGAGTCTTCAACTTCACTTTTGGTGCCTCTTGAGTCTCCTCCAAGGGGGAGACGTCTTCACGAGATAGGGTCTCAAATACGGTCTCATGCACCTCATTACCAGATTTCAATTATAAGAGCACATCAGCAAGTAGCTCTAGATTGTCAGCTTTGGTCACACTCTCAGTCAAGCAATACTCCAACGGATCATCAATCAAAATGGCCATCAAGGATTCTTGGGTTGCTTTTTCAACCATATCCATGCTAGAATCGTCATCCTCAAAAGCAGGCTGCTTCACAACCTTAGGAAGGTTGAATTTCATTTTCTCTTCCCCAATATTGAAGGAGAGAACACCCTGCTTCACATCAATAAGAGCACCCGCGATAGCTAGGAAGGGTCGTCCCACTATTATTGGAATAGGAGAATCAGCGGGAATATCTAGGACAATGAAATCAATCGGGATGTAGAACTTTCCAATCTGGATAGGAATGTCCTCCAAAA
This sequence comes from Phyllobates terribilis, assembly GCF_046119375.1. Lineage (NCBI taxonomy): Eukaryota > Metazoa > Chordata > Amphibia > Anura > Dendrobatidae > Phyllobates > Phyllobates terribilis. Next base: position 60,640 of record NW_027367030.1, on the reverse strand, counting down.
TACCAACTGGGCATGTTTTAGATCTATCAACCATGAGTAAGGTCATCTTCATCGGTCTAGGCTCTCCTAAATCAAGCTTCTTGCATATGGATAGAGGAATGATGCTCACACTAGCACCCAAATCACATAAGGCATGGTAGGTACTCCTCCCTATCACCATAGGAACACTAAAGCTGCCCGGATCTTCAAGCTTAGGGGGCATCTAGTTTTGGATGATAGCGCTACACTCTTGGTTCAAAGCAATGGTGTGGTAATCATCAAGGTTCCTCTTGTTGGATAGGATCTCCTTCAAGAACTTCACATAGGTTGGCATTTGCTTGAGAGCTTCGGTGAAGGGAATGTTGATGCAAAGTATCTTCAACACCTCTACAAATTTCCAAATTGGTGATCTAGGTGAGCTTGAGATCTCCTTTGTGGGAAAGGAAGAGGAGGCTTGTAAAGTGGTGGTGGCACATACTTAGGCTCGTCCTTCTCCTCTTTTTCTTGAACCTTAGCTTCCTCGGGATCATCAATAGAAACACCTTTCTTCTTAAGATCTACCACTTTAGGATCTTCAAGTGGCCTTCCACTCCTCAAGGACACAACATTGATTTGCCCTTTTGGATTAGCCTCGGTTTGGTCCGGAAGGTGACCATGGGGTCTAGGAACATTCTTTGTATATTGAGCATGCAAGCTATCATGACTATCCAACTTCTTGTTAATGTTCTGAAGCTCCTTCATTATCAATTGAAGCATAGAATCATCGGATGGTTGATGACGCTCTTGGTTTTGTGGTGGAGGGGGGCGTGGTTGGAACCCGGGAGGTGTCTAGGAGCAACTTGATTTCCCCCCCCAAGCTTGGTTTTGATTCCTCCAACCGGAGTTATAAGAATTGGAATATGGATCATTCCTAGGATGTGTTTCACCTTGAGCACTGAACTGTTGGCATGATGAAATGGTATGGTCGCTCTCTCCACAAAACTGACAAACCACATTAGCCGTATCACGAGAGGATGAACCGGCCCCATTCTCTTTGGATTTTTGAACCGCCAAATTCAGCCTCTTGATCTCTTGTTATAAAGCATCAAGCTGAGCTTGTTGGTGCGTCTCAACATTCACCTCATACATCCTAGCTGCCTTATTAGGATGTGACCGAGCATCACTATAATAATGAGAGTGTTGTGCGGTTTCCTCGATCAAATCCCATGCTTCCTCGACATCCATTGACATGATTCTACCTCCATCTGAAGCATCAATAATAAGTCTGGTAGAACTGTCAACTGCATTACATAAGACATGTAGCAAAGACCACTTCTCTTGCCCGTGATGAGGGCACAACATCAACAGCTCCTTGAACCTCTCCTAACCTTCATAAAGAGACTCATCATCTTTCATCTGGAAGGCTAGAATCTGATTTCTCATCTCGGCGGAGGAAAGTATTTGGTGAGAAATGCATTGTCTAACTCATCCCAAGTAGTAATAGAGCCAAGATGTATAGCCTTATACCAGGCCTTTGCTCTATCTCGTAGAGAGAGCGAGAATGTGTGCAAGAAGAGTGCATCTTGACTCACTTCATGGATCTTCACCGTATCCATAAGCTCAGTGAAAGTGGACAAATGTAGGTGCGGATTCTCAGACGGCAAACCCCCAAACTGATTTTGTTATACTATGTTGATCAAGGAGGGTTTGAGCTCGAAGTTACGAGCGGTCACAGGAGGTGGAACCACACCTGAAACTTGCCCTCGGTGATTAGGTGTCACATAGTCACCTAAAGTCGTACGTGGCTGAACTAGGGCGTTATTCGGCAGATCTCCATTGCCATCCTGAGCCATCTCTTGTTCAATTAGATCACGTTGTTGTCTTCTTCTCAAGTGAAAAGCACGCTCAGGTTCGGGATCAAAGTCGTTGAGATTATTAGTGCTCAGAGTTCTTCTCATGAGAAGGTAACAAACCTGAGATCAAGGACGAGAGGAAAGGATCAAATAACACAAGAGACTTAGTCGAACCAATTGTAGGATATAACTGATACTAGCTAATGTCCCCAGCAACGGCGCCAAAAACTTGATAGGGTTAAACCTATCCACAAGCGTATGGGATGTTGGAAATTTGTGATGATAATCTTGGACTTCTTCTACGGATCGTGTCAGTTCACTTTCCGAACAAGATAATTCGACCCAATTTACTGCCTGGGTTCCACGAAGTTCTTGCGGGGATAATCCGAGAAGGCAATCTGGTTCAGGCAATATGAATGCAGATCAAGAAAGTAGAGAGGGAGTATATTTTCGTAACCCTTGTAATTGAGACCGAAACCTCCTTATGTAGAGATAGCAACAGAAAACAGAATCTGGCGGTTGGTAGTTTTGGCGGTAACATTCTGTTAATAACAGAATCGGTTTTTGGCAGTTTTGGCGGTTCCATTTTGTTAATAACAAAATGTGGATTTATGCCAATTTCCAGAAATTACCAATAATCCAATAAAGGATATGGCCTTCCCTCTTTGATAAAGTAAGCCCAAAAATTTCGTAACGGGCCGCATGCGGCCCGTTGGCGCTTCGTCCCACAAGGGGGCTTGCACCGTAGGGGCTCCGCCCCCTACCACCCCCGCGAGGGCTCCGACCCTCGACCCTACAAGGGGGCTGCGCCCCCTTGACTCCTGCTCCGTATTCGCGTTTGATAACATGTTAGCTCAACGAGCGTGCACTCCGCACTACCCGAACTCGTGCCCGAGCTTAACGTGAAATCACATCGGCCTCTAGTAAATCACATTACTACTAAAATGTATTGATGACACTAAAATCACCAACATGGGATCAATTGTAGCTTTTCAAATGTCGTTCCCACGAGGACAAAGTAGTATCTTTTGTAACTAAACTGGTAAGCTAAGTCATAATAAGGGAATTTGGTGATTATGCTACGGAAATGAGAAAAACACAACTTTTGGAAGGATATGTGAATGAGAAATATCTAGGATCAAGGATCACCACAACAACTCCTTGGTAGGTTACAAGACGCGTTTATCAAAGAATAGCATGGACTAGTTTGATGGTAAACAATCAAATATATCTACTAATTCCTTTCAGACAATAGTTGACGTATCTAAACTCCAACTAACAATCACTGTCGTGCAAAGTTAATCAAGCATAGACTAATGGGCACTTAGAAACTAGAACTAGAGCGGGTTAACATCCACTTTCGTGCTCAGCTAAGTCCAACCTAACCTACGTTTCTATGATTACTTATATCTCCACAAGAACAAACAAGTCTATTCGGGTTAAATTCTAGGTAATCCAACATAAACAATCTCCTTTCAGACTCATGCCATGTCTAATTGAAATCTATAGGTATTTCCTTTCAGACTCAACCTAATAGAATTCTAATTGATAATCTCAACTTCAATAAGAACCCTATAATCAAATCAAACAAGAATCTATGCTATAAAAGACAAACACAAGAACAAAATATACCAATTCATTGTTGGGATCACCGCAATCCTAGAAATATGGATTTAGCTATGCATAATGGGAGAAACAATTAAAAACATCATAAGAATAGAGAAATTCATAGATCTAGATAAGAATAAGAGAAATACTTGATTCAATCTAGAACATAAAACTCCAATTCTTGAGAATTATTCAATAATCTCCACAAATTGCAAAACTAGGTCTTTCAAAGTAACTTAAGAGAGATAGAGAGGGAGGTGGATAGATGGTTTAAACATGTTCTAAAACCCCTTTTTATAACTCTCCAAAGGTCATACAAAAGTAATCCCCAAAGAAGTCCAAGAGTTCCAAGGAAAAATACAAGTTTTCGGAAGAGGGGCACCGATACTCGGTCGAGTAACGGGCCGAGTAAGGCTCTGAGATGGTAGCGACGGCTGGCTACTCGGGCGGATACTCGGCAGAGTAAGGGGCCGAGTATCCCTCTGAGATGGTGGAAATGGCTGCCTCCGTCATGACTCGTCCCATCCTTGAGCCCTTCTTCGCTAGGTTCCTTCCTTGCTAATCTCTTGTCTCGAACACCATCCCGCGGACGCTCATGATCTCCAATAGAATGCCTCCAAATCACCTATAACCATCAAACAAAAGATTAGATACCGACTCTACGAAGAAAACTATGAAAATAAGATAAAACAAGACTAGAAACACGCAAAACGACTCTACTAAGATGAAATAAACATGAACTAAATTAGACTAAAATGCATGCTATCACTTGGATTCACCGTCCGATAGGATATATAGTGTATTGGATTTAGACTTCAGAAAACGTTCTACACCCGTTATATATTATTATAAACCATTTTTTTATTCTAATACACTAACAAATAGTACCACCTCTTTTTCAAATGATAAAAAAAGTATTTACGTTAAATTAGAGGTCTGCAACATCAAAAGTCAAGTTCACATGTACGTATCCATGTTCATGATCACAACACCATATTAAGTTTAAGCATATCTAAGAAGTATTATTTTATCCTATTAGGTATCTCCTTCTCGAAACCATCTTCAGGATGCTATATCACAACTGTTGCAGCCATTCTCTCCAGTTCCTGCAAGAAGAGACCCATACAACCAAAAATAAATTATAATAATGATATATGATAGAGTTGATTTAAATTCTAGTAAAACATGATAATATAATAAAATGATAGTACAAATATCATTTATACAATTAGTTTGAATTTATGATCTAGATTACAATAACTGTAGACGAGTATTGTAAGAAAACCGAGTTGCCATATAGAAAATTTTCCACAGAAAACCGAGTTGCCATATAGAAAATTTTCCATATCCCAATTTTACAGGTTAATTACCATGTTTAATGTTAATTCCATTATGGTATTTAAAATAGTCTCCCATTTATCACCTGTTCTCTTTGATTTTTATTTTTCTCAATTAACTAAGAAAATATCCTTTAAAGATTTACGTGAATATGCGAATAATAGTCCATGAAAATATCGCTGCATATACTATATTACAAAATCTATCTATATAATATTAAAGGAATAAAAAAAAGTCTTACAATCTATCTCGCCACATGTCGCTCTCAGAATAAAAGTTGAGAACTCTGCCACGTGTCAGTCTTAGAACGTCCGACTCATCAACCACGTAGGACCATGTAATCAATTCAATTTCCATTTTTTTAAATACTTCATAAATGTGTAAAAGGAGAGTTAATGATTCCGAAATAATTATACAAGGAAACTCTCTAAAATTAGAAGATGAAGATTTCATCAAAAAGAGAAACATCTAAAAAAACACTTATAATTTTTGAATCTTCCAAAAGAAGCATCCCTAAAATACATATTGATTTAAGTAATCATGGAAAATGAAAAACTTTGATAATATTCTCAAATTTTGGAAAATTGAGGTTTAGTTCTTGTCAAATTAAAAAAATTCAATTAACAAATTCGTAATAAATATAGTATACTTTTATCAGTATCATTTATACATATCTAAAAACTATAATATATCAATAAATTTCTTTTTTTTCTTCTTCTAAATACAAAACTATGATAAATCGCGTGCATAGCACGGGGGTATAAACTAGTTCCTTTAATAAACTACAAATAACAACACATTTTTCATGAAAATATAATAATACATTATGAATAACACAAATATATCATGAACAATCTATCAATAATTGTTTTTTTTTTTGCCAAAGGGTAAATAATTTTTATTAGGCAAAACCAAAACTAGTTCGAGTACAACCGTCGCATCATTGCAGCCCCCCGTCTCCCATTCGTCCTAAGTTTAGTGATGATTCTAAACTTACACACCTCAATAATCTCATTGCTAACTCTCTCGACATCCACAGGCTTGCCTCTAAATACCACATCATTCCTAAGCTTCCACACATAATAAATCGTACGCATAACCCCTAAAAGTTTACAAAGATAGACATTATTACGGCGTTTTGGTGAATCCGCAAACCAGCTCCACCAACGACGAAGAGATGGAAATCGAACTTGAATCCCTTGCCAGCCGAGCACTCGTCCAGCAATTGCTTTAGTTACATCACACTCACACCACAGATGCTGCGCCGTCTCCCTTTCTTTTCCGCATAAGACGCATAGCTCGTCGAGCACCCCCCCCCCCCCCCCCCCACTTGAACATCCTCGACTTCGTAGGGAGTCGATCCTGCGTCGCCAGGAACGACCACTTCCGCGGTTGTATACCATTCCAAATAACATTGCACCACTCCTCCTTCGGACCAGGTGGGTGGATCCACGCATACACCAGTTGATTATCAATCCCCCCATCTTCCCTGGTTAGTCGAGCAACCTGCGGTGGCACACTATGCAGCCGGCTCAAGATAATGTCCTTAGCAGCCACTGCTGCTTTCCAGATGCTCGAGCTGCCAGATTTGCACTCGGCGAGCCAAATATTCCCTCGAGCAAGATTACACCTCGCCCACTCCGTCCAGATGCTCTTCCTCTCGGCCGCAATGTCATACACTAGCTTGAATAATAAGGTCCTATTCCAAGCTAATATCTCTTTGAATCCAAGTCCTCCCTCTAATTTATCTCTGCAGAGACGCTTCCAAGTCATCGGCGAGCACTTCTGTCCTAACTCCCCCGTCCAAAGATAAGATCGACAAATGACATTAATGCGCCTAATCACACCCTTCGAAATCGCAATGACCTGCATCCAGAATCGCACGATGCTCTCGAGCACAGACTTGATCACCTGCATTCGCCCCACATATGATACTCGTCGAGCCTGTCTCGCTTCAAGTGCACTCTGCAGCTTGCTCAACAGCGGTTGGAAGTCACCTATGCGAAGCCTCCTCGAGTGAAGGGGGGCCCCCAAGTAGCGCACCGGCAACCTCCCAACTGGGAACCCGAGGACCTCGGCCAACTCAGTCCGTGTACCAGCCGGCACTCCACCAAAATAAATACTCGACTTGCTAGCATTAGTGGTCAACCCCGACTCCTCCGCAAACCTCAAAATCACATCTCGAATAATTACAAGAGAAGATCTGTATGGCTTACAAAAAATCAGCAGGTCATCCGCGAAAGCCATCGTCGAGAGCTTCAACTATTTGCACCTCGGGTGGAAGAAAAAACCCTTCCGACTACTCGCGGTACTCATCCTTCTGCTCAGCATTTCCATAATAAGAACAAATAGATATGGGGATAAAGGGTCACCTTGACGTAAACCCCTCGCCCCTTTGAAGAATCCTTCAGCCTCCCCATTAATGAGAACCGAGTACGATGGGGAGGTCACACTCTCCATAATCCACTCGACGAGCCTCTTGGGAAAGTTTAAGTACTCCAACGTATGGCGTAAGAATCTCCAGCTAACACAATCATAAGCCTTCTGAAGGTCAATCTGAATCAGACAACGCCGCGATATATACTTACTGTCATACCCTTTCACCAGATCCTGCGCTACTGCCAAATTGTCAACAATCCGTCTACCCGGCACAAACACCCCCTGATTTTGCGATACTAAATCATCAAGTAGTGGCCGAATTCTAGCAACAAGAATCTTGGACAGTACCTTCATCATAGAATTACAGCAGGCGATCGGTCTGAACTCACGAATAGAGAGTGGATTGTCGATCTTCGGAATCAAGTTAACAAACGTAGCATTCGTTTGCCGAAGCAATCGACTCCTTCTGAAGAAATCCCTCACAGCCAAGTCAATATCCTCACGAATAATACTCCAACACGACTTGAAAAACACACTGCCAAATCCATCAGGACCCGGGGATTTCTTTCCACCGATCCCCTTAAACGCACTCCAGATTTCCTCATCCGAGATGGCTCGGCACAGCTCAGCATGGGCAGTATAGTCAACCCGAGCCCCCTCTAACTCGGTGAAATCAGGCTCCTCAGTATCGACGTGACACCCAAACAGCGATCGATAGAATTCCACCACTTCCGAGTTGATCTCATCTCTCGTATCAAGGATATCTCCACTCGAATTCTTAAGTAGAAAAATCGAGTTCCTCCCCCTTCTATTTTTCAGCCCATTATAAAACATCGCCGAGGACTCCTCGCCCTGCTTGACCCAATCAACCTTCGTCTTTTGAGCAATGAAGCTATGCAGTTGCTTTGTTCTTCTCTCCATTTCATCTCGGGCCGCATAAACCTCATTCTGTAGATCAACGGAGCTGAAGTCCCCCTGCAATTGAAGAAGGTGAAATTGACTCTTATGAGATGGCAAAAGGGCAGATTTCGTCAACTTGAGAGTCTATCAATAATTGTTTTAATTGAAGAAGAATCTATTATTTGCCTTGTTATAATAACTAGGTTGTACTCGCCCGTGCTTCGCACGGGCTTTGGTATTGTTTGTATTTCTTGTTGTTGGTTATATGAACTAGCCTCTTAGTTTTTGTAACTAATAATGCCTCAGTTTTAATGATAACAAACAACCTTATGAACTAATATGTGTATTGAGTGATATATCACATGAAATTGATAAGCCTTCGAGTTAATTAGGTGATTTATGCAAGGAAAGGAACCAGTTGAAGTAGAGATACAAGAGCGAGTCCAGCGAGAAGAATAACGCTTAACGCACTTAACCAGGAGCAAGGGAACCGAGTGCCACTGGAGGGAATCGAACAAGAGAAGTGAAGAATCGAGCTGTAGAGAAGGAAAACGCTATACAAAGAGGACACGCTCAAGGGGACCGAATACGCTGAAGGGGACCGAGCGCGTATATATGGAAAGAAATCTGTCAAGGCGCTATAGACGGAAAGATTTGATACGCCAATGTTTTACCAGATTCGAGATCTTAGTAGTTGAAGCAAGTTTGTTATTATACTCGGCTAGTTTAGATTTAGTAGTTTATTTATTATTATTATTATCATGCTTTTAGGTAACTAGTTCCCGACGATTATGCCATAGTATAAATAGTTTAGATCATTTACCTTTAACGTTGTTGTTGAACACGAGAGAGAGTTCATATTTATTTAGGACTGCAATAATTAGGAGAGTTTATGAAGAAACTGAGAACTGTGTGTTCGCCTAATAGTTGTAAGTCCTAAGAGAAATCAAATCAACAATCGTTTTGGAGTTGAGTGTTTACTTGTTCTTAGTTTTGTATTTTCGTACAAAAGTTCAATCTTTAGTTAAGGCTAAGATCTCCACAATCCACAATTGGTATCAGGGCGAGGTTCAATTTCAATACGACAATGAAGAACTCAGAATTCAACTTCGGCATGTCCCTCAACAAGCCTCACTAGTTTCGAGAAGGAGAACTTGATTGGTGGTTGGGAGTGCACACGACGTTCATTCAAACCCAAGACTACCAATGCGGGAAAATCATAGATCTTGGAGACGATGTGCTTCCAGAGTTGAAGGCACGAGCGAAATGGCAACCAGAGAAAGAACACAAAAGCTCGACAACTTATTCTGTGTAGACTCACCTGCACGGATATTGACAAAGTCATTGGCATACAAACGACCAAAGACACGTGGGAAGCTATCATCTCCATACACAGAGGAAGCGAAGACCATAAAGATACTAGAAAGTTCACGCTTCAAAGGGAGTTTCAGTCCTTAAAACAACTCCCTGGTGAAAGCGTGTCAGCCTGCCAGTCGCTCTTCACAATTCCGATGAACTAATTGACTGCCTCTGGCGTAGTCATCCCTGCTGTGAGCGAAAAATTTGAGCTCACTCGACGAATCGCTCTCATGTCTCCAGACTGCACGAAGCTTCCAGTAGTTGACATATTTGGCAAGTTCTTTGACCAAGAGAATGCTGACTCTCTAAAGGGCTTACGAGTAAAAGAAGCCACTGGAACAGCACGGAAGCTCACAAAGTTTCTTGAGAAGATGTACATCAATGACGGTGAAGAGGATGAGGACGATGATACAGAAGTTGCTCTCATGACAAAGATGGTAAATAAATGGTTTAATAAGAGAGCTGTACCAAGAGAATCATCATCCTCGGATAAGCGAGATCTCAAGGAGCATACATGCTATAACTGCCAGGAGAAGGGACATCTTGCCAAGACGTGCACCAACCCAAAAGTAGAGGCCACTAAGAAGAAGGCACTTTTCTCAAAATGGGGAGAAGAAGATGATGAAGTTGATCTTTACAAAGGATTCCAAGGCCAATGTCTCATGGATAATGCAGATGCTCTCACTTCTGAGGTAAAAAATTTTGATTGCTTTGCTAATCGCTTACATATGCTTGAAAAGAAAGACCTTATTAATATGATTAAGGGGCTACTATAAGACATTGAAGCTTTAGAATCTCAAATCACGGAATATGAAGAGGAAGTAACTGAACTACGTAACGAATGTCTAGATTTGTCCACTAGGTTAGCTGATAAAGAAAAGACCTTAGTAAAATCTAGGGAACTGAGTTTGATGACGAAATCCTGCAAGGGTAAGCAAACTCAAGGGGGATCGTCAAAGGATTTAGAATTCAAGGTAGAAAGCGACTTAAGGCTAATTCTTACGAAGATCACTGAATTAACACAATCTATTGATGAGAAAAAGGTGAACCAAACTGTCTTTGTAAAGGCTAGACCTGGATTAGGATATGACTTAGATTCCTCCAAGTGCTCGAGTGCTAATGAAAAGCTCACCAGAGAATTAAGTGAAAAAGCTGAGACCTTAGACAAGGCCCTTCAAATCTATAGAAGCAAGAATGAGTTCTTAGAGAAAAAGGTTAAGACCCTTGAACAACCACTAGGGGATAATAATTACTGATTTCATGCGGAAAAGGCTCGTAAAATGTACATGATCCAAGCCCAAGGGAATGCTACAAACATACTAGATCCCAAGATTAAGGATAGGAAGCCCTTTAGACATGGAAAGGAAAAATATGGTTATGTGAAGTACAATGAATGGTGCAGATTTTGTGGTAACAATGGTCACACTATACATTCTTGCAAGAAGAAGCAAGCGCTAAGTAATAAGCCATACAAGTCACCCACTCGCACTACACGTGAAGTGAGTAGCTTGAATGATGCTTCTTACTTAGAGCATGCCTCTTCATCTAAAGGCCAAATGCTCGATCATTACCTCTTCTAATACTAATCAGAAAACTAATCCACCCAGAAAAGATTAGCTTCAGTGGGTTCTAAAAGTTTGATTGCCTATTTTCATGGAAACTTGAGCAGCGAGAACAAATGGTACATAGACAGTGGATACTCATGTAACATGACCGGAGACAAGGGAGGACTACAAAGTTTTCAAGAATATGACAGTGGAAGTGTATCATTTAGTGACAAGAGAGCTAGAGAAATCACTAGACATGGAAAGATACATCTCAATGACAAGATAGAGATTCAGATGGTGAACTTTGTGGAGAGTCTTCGCTACAATCTCTTAAGCGTAGCTCAACTCTGCGATGAGGGACCAAACGAGGTGACCTTCACTACCTCAAAGTGTTTTGTCAGAAATTCTACGGGGGAAATCATCTTAAGGGGGAAGCGAATCAACAAGACATACATATTCGAGTCCAGCTTCATCCCGAAAAGTCATCTTTGTCTAGCTACTATAGAAGATCAAACTGACTTATGGCATCAACGACTAGGGAACGACAATCTACATCTTATAAATAAGCTACGTGCAAAGGATCTAGTCCGCGGCTTACCTCTCATCAAGATAGACAACATGACATACTGTGCTAATTGTGTCATGGGAAATCAAGTCAGGGCTCGTTCAAAGCTAAGCAGGACATCACAACAAAGAAGCCCCTTGAGCTAATTCATATGGATTTCTGTGGGCCAATGCATGATCAAAGCCCTGGTGGAGCATGTTACATATTTTTTTATCGTTGATAACTATTCCAGGTTCACTTGGACCTTATTCATGCGGTCCAAGGATCAAGCCTTCTCGCGCTTCATCGAGCTAGTCGCTTTACTCGAGAATTCTCTATCTCTGAAGGTGCGCTCCATAAGATCAGATCATGGAACTGAATTTAAGAATGGAGATATGCTAAGCTACTTCATTGAAAGGGGAATTGCTCACAACTTCTCAGCCCCTAGGACTCCAAAACAGAATGGAGTGGTTGAAAGAAAGAACCGAACATTAGTAGAGATGGCGCGCACCATGCTACTTCAAAGTGGAGTCACTCCCTCTCTATGGGCTGAAGCGGTGAACACCACATGCTATATCACCAAGAGAGCCCTCCTATGTCCTTCACTAGGCAAGACTTCGTACAATCTGATCAAGGGATACCCTCCAAGCATATCCCATTTCAGGGTATTTGGATGCAAGTGCCACGTGTTGAATAATGGGAAAGATAATTTAGGCAAGTTCCATGCACGAAGTAATGAAGCCATCTTTCTTGGCTATGTCCCAACAAGAAAAGCATACAAGGTGTTCAATCAAAGAACAAGAACCTTCGAGAAGAGCATACATGTAGTGTTTGATGAAGGCGCGTTCCTCTCTTCTTCGTCAAATACCTCCGATCCATTCCCAGAAGTCCCCCCTTATAGGCATCCTCTGATATTGATCAAGCCCCTCCTTCAAAAGCCTTAAACCCACTCGCCCTTCCCTATACAGCCTCAGTTCCCTTAGGCCCAAACTCAGACAGTGATAACGAAGGGCCCTCTAATTCAGACATTGCTCAGAGCACAGAGCCTCCCACTAGAGCCTTTCAATAACAAGGTGCTCATCCTCCAGAGAACATGCTCACCCCTGTTCACTATGGAATTCACACTCGCTCTCGTGTAGCTCAACTAGCACCTCTAGAGGCAATCCTTGAAGCACTTGATGAAACCACTGAGGAAACCATCGTTTGTGCCTTCAACGCCTTCGTCTCACTCATTGAGCCTAAGAACATCAAAGAGGCTATCCTTGATCCAGATTAGGTGGCAGCCATCAAGAAGAGCTACATGAGTTCGAGCGGAATAAAGTCTAGCGTCTAGTTCCTAAGCCCTCCAATTACACCATCATAGGCACTCACTGGGTCTTCTGAAACAAGCTTGATGACTCAAGAGTTGTGGTAAGGAACAAAGCACGTTTAGCAGCACAAGGATACAATCAACAAGAAGGGATCGATTATGACGAGACCTATGCTTCAGTCGCCAGATTAGAGGCCATTCGTCTTTTAATTGCCTTCGCTTCACATAAGGGCTTCAAGTTGTTTCAAATGGATGTGAAGAAGGCCTTCCTTAATGGTGTGCTCAACGAAAAAGTGTATTTGAAGCAGCCTCCAGGCTTTGAGGACTCGACACGCCCAAAGCACATGTATTTCCTAGACAAGGTTCTCTATGGGCTAAAGCAAGCACCGACGGCATGGTATGAGTGTATCTTCGATACCTCCTCGCCAATAACTACAAGAGGGGAACAATCAACAAGACACTCTTTATCCAAGAATAAAAGGGTGACATCCTAGTGGTTCAGGTATAAGTTCATGATATTATTTTTGGCTTCACTAACATGTCGCTTGTAGAAAAATTCAAAGATGTGATGAGCAACAAGTTCAATATGAGCATGATAGGGGAACTCAACTTCTTTCTCGGACTACAAGTGGTGCAAAAGGCTGAAGACATTCAAATTCATCAATAAAAATACCTAAGGGAGATCATAAAGAAGTTTGTGATTGACAACAACAAGCCCCTTCACACTCCAGTGTCCACATGCACTAAGCTTGATGCAGATCTTAACAGACCAAAGGCGAATGAAACACTCTATAAAGTTATGGTAGGATCTTTTATGCACTTAACCGCCTCTAGGTCCAATATTATTTTTGTAGTGAGTCTTTGTGCACGTTTTCAATCCGATCCAAGGGAATTGCACGTTTCTATTATCAAGCGTATCTTTCGCTACTTGAAAGGCACTGACAACTTGTGTTTATGGAAAAATTCCTAGGCCCTTGTCTCGTGTCTTGGGGCTCTCGCAAGCAGAATTCATTAGCTGTGTCCACCACCGAGGCAGAATACATTGCATCCGCTTCTTGTTGTGCTCAAATCCTATGGCTCAAGCAACAACTCAAGGACTTTGGTATTTCGATGGGCTCAATTGAAATAATGTGTGACAATACCAGCACAATTAATATCTCAAAGAACCGTGTGCATCACTGTCGAACCAAGCACATTGATATGTATCATCACTTCCTTCGAGACAATGTGGAGAAGAAGCACATAGAGCTCAACCACTGTAGGGCTAAGGATCAAATAGCAGACATCTTTACCAAGACATTGAACAAGGAACCATTCATCAAACTCAGACTTCACTTGGGCTTGATCCCCCTTCCTTAAGCATCTCCTTCCACGTAAGCCTCTTCCCTTGATCTTGTGTAATTCAGTGCTTCTTTTAATCTTGGGAACTTAGGACTAATACGTGCGCGAACCTAGCATGTACTCTTCAAACGGTATATGTCCTTTGCATGCTCTGTGTGATGCTAATTGATAAACGCTTGATTAGGCCCTTCTAGGATTGTACTATTGCTTTCTAAAATTTGATCCATATGCATGCTCTTCATTTTCAAGCCCTTATATATATGCACGATGATCGCTTCTTAACCATATGATCAATCCCCCTAGATATGATTCGTGTTTATAGGCCAGTCCCTTAGCCTTGATCTTAGTGTTACATTCCCTATGACTAAATATGCCACAACTGGGAATATTCACTGAGAGTCAAATAGCTTACCCATATATGCTTAGCACTTGTTTTTTTAAAGAGCTTATATGTCCCTTTGTGTGTATGAAATTATTATGTTCTTAAGTGAGTTCAATTATCCCACCAAACATGGGAACTAAGACACAGCGCGTCAGTAAATGGGGACCGAGTAGTATAAGAGATGGCAAGCGCATATTTTGAGTAATATGTCCTTGGGGACCGAGTAACCGAGATTAGAGTGAAGCGTAGATTAGATTAGGAGCTGAGTATAGGGACCAGCATAAATATAGGAATCGAGCGTCTTAACAGTCGACTACCTTATAGGCACTCATTACCCGCTAGCTTACCAACGACCACTTGATTCTGTGAAAAATGAGGCGTCGCTCCTGATTCGAATTTGAGCCGTTGTGATTCGACTGTTCGCCGCCCTCCATAAATTGCCCTCAACACCAGATTCAACCCCCTTCACCGCTTTCACACTATTCACTCCCTATACTTAAGCTCTCATCTTTACACACGCCCTCATTTTCAAATCTACACCTCTCCCTTACTCGAATCCATCTCCCCTCCAAATCTACTCTCTCAAACACACAAATGGACAACCCCTTGAACGTCAACGCTGAGAAATGGGCAACGTTCCTCAAATTTCAGGCCTTTATGGTGAACTCCGCCGCCACCTCTTCAGTTCCACCATCCACTTCTACGGCGCAGGTCTCAGACGTACCAACTACTCAAACGCCTCTCTCCCCAGTTCCAGAAAAGCAGCCTACTCCTCAGCCTTTGTCCTCTCCACCTCCTCCATCTACCACAAAATTGCCTTCACACCACACTTCACTAGCCCCAATGGAGAAAGACACTCAAAAACATCGAGCCCATTCATCACATATCCTCTACCGAGCCAAAGGCATCCTCTACCTATTCCACAGAGCACACACCGCAACCTCTATGCATTTTGAATTTATACAGTAACCTCTTGCCATTACCTCTACAACCCTCACTCTCACTACTCCCCCTTCTCCACCACACCAGACCTCCCACAAACGGCCCCTGGAATCACTCCCTCCTCTACCTCTCAAAAGCGCCACAAAGGGCTCTCGTCCAAGGCCATCGTTACTACTGAAAGCGACTCGTCACTCAGTCTCCCTTTGACGCAAGGCAACTTCACAACAAGGGTAGTCATCGAGCCGCTGATAATCGGCCAAGGTATTTGGAGCACTCTGAGCCCGACCGAATTTGATGTCGCTGCCACTATCGCTTCACTTGAAAGGACGCGCTGGTCTGAGCTAGAGGACGAGCCCTTCTCAGTCGACCAAGAGGAAGTGCACAAATTCTACAATGCACTACTGGTCATGCTGCCTTCACCTGGACAACTCTACTCACTGAGACAGATCCCTTGGGGTGACGAGCCAAAGACTGTAAATCTCAAGCTGCTCGCCAAAGTGCTCGACTTACCCACAAGCGAAGGGTACGCCTCCTTGCCTAAGAAGAAATGGCCCTCAGGCAAGTCCGAGACACTGGATCTCTTGGTAGGGAAAGCGCGGGCAAAGGAGATAAAGATACACATGCTGAGCTTTGGGACCAAGCTCCTTCACTACATCATGTTGCGCAACATCATCCCCAGGCAAGAGAAGGGCGACACAGTGACAATCGTTGATGCATGCCTGCTGCACAAGATGATCGAAGGCAACATTATTGACACGTCGCGACTCATCCTTTCTCATCTGTTGACAGTCAATATGCACAAGAGTCACGCCCTCCCCTATCCCCACATAGTGAAGAAGATCATGGTCGAGCTGTTGATATACTTTCCTGTTAAGGAAACACCTTGTGAAAGCATTATCAATGAAACTGGACTGGGCAGGCTGATCAAGCATGCAAGTACGGAAGCGTCTGTGGAAAAGCTGAAACTAGGGTCAGCACAAAGAACTGAGCCCAAGGCTGATCCCAAACCCAGATCGGAAGCCACAACCCCTCCCAAATCCAAGCCTCGCCCTCAACGAATGAAGAGCCCCTCGAAGGAGCCCAAGCCGCTTCTGCCGCCGAACATGAGCTTAGAGGAAATACAGCTTCGCACTCTAGAGGTTGTGCTCCAGACTAACCGACACTTAGCAGGTCTCAGGCACATGATAGATTGGCACCTTCACCACATGAAGGAGCTCATGATAGGGCCTCCAAACGAGGGTTGTGAAGACACTTATGAGGATGAGTATCACTGGGAGTTGCTGCCGTCTCAATTCCCTACAAAATCCAAAGCTCCTCTATAATTCCTTTCTTTGTGCTCTTTTTGATTGTCTTTTATGTGTGCTCTTATATTTTATCAATGATAAGTATGTTTTGGTTCACTTACCTGCTTTCTCTAGTGCGTATTGAGATAGGGCTTGACTTGATGTGTTTTCTTTGGTATCACTTACTCATTCCTTTATAAGGCAAGCATGTGATACTCTTATCTTCCCTTGATTAATATTGAACATTCCTTTTTACATGATGTCAAAAGGGGGAATATTACATGCATAGGAGTTATTTAATTTAGGGGGAACTAGCACATATGATAAGTAAAAGGGCGATGAGTATTACTTGTTCATTGATTAAGGGGGAATTGAAAGCTACTTCCTTCTCAGCTCTACTTTATGCCTATGCCAGGATTCTAAGTTTATCATCATTAAAAAAGGAGAAATTGTTGGTTATATGAACTATCCCTTTAGTTCTTTTAACTAATAATGCCTCAGTTTTAATGATAACAAATAACCTTATGAACTAATATGTGTATTGAGTGAGATATCGCAGGAAATCAATAGGCCTTCGAGTTAATTAGGTGATTTATGCATGGAAAGCAACGAGCTGAAGTAGAGATACAAGAGCGAGTCCAGCGAGAAGAATAGTGCTTAACGTGCTTAACCAGGAGCAAGGGAACCGAGTGCCACTGGAGGGAACCGAACAAGAGAAGTGAAGAATCGAGCTGCAGAGAAGCAAAGCGCTATACAAAGAGGACGCGTTCAAGGGGACTGAATACACTGAAGGAGATCGAGCGCGTATATATGGAAAGAAATCTGTCAAGGCGCTATAGAAGGAAATATTTGATACGCCAAAGATTTACCAGATTCGAGATCTTAGTTGTTTGAAGCAAGTTTGTTAATATACTCGGCTAGTTTAGATTTAGTAGTTTATTTATTATTATTATCCTGTTTTTAGGTAACTAGTTCCCAGTGATTATGCCATAATATAAATAGTTTAGTTCATTTACCTTTAACGTTGTTGTTGAACACGAGAGAGAGTTCATCTTGATTTAGGACTTAGGCAATAATTAGGAGATTTTAGGAAGAAACTGAGAACTGTGTGTTCGCCTAATAGTTGTAAGTCCTAAGAGAAATCAAATCAACAATAGTTTTGGATTTGAGTGTTTACTTGTTCTTAGTCTTGTATTTCTGCACAAAAGTTCAATCTTTAGTTAGGGATAAGATCTTCAGGATCCACACTTGTATTAAGAGAAACCTATTTCATATGATATGCGTTTGTCCGTAATCATATTTGTCGTATTGAGTTATTGTTATTGAAAGATATTAGATAGAATGTAGGCTATATTGCATTAATATATCTAGAGTTTTCATCCCTCTATAGTAAAGATTAGTAGATTATTACTATTAATTGTATGTATCTATTTTTTCTCTCTACTTGAGTTGTATTATCTAGTATTACTATTGGTTTGTAACTTTATATAATCTATTATGTTTCATATTGGTGTAATCTTACTAAAATAAAACTCATCAAGAGAGGGAACTCTAGGAGAATCATGGACCCTATTACATATAAAAAAGGACATTAAAAATTATATTAACAAGTGGATAAATTATGAGAACCTTATTACGCCTCTTCTCAAACTATAAATGAATCACCAATAAAATCTTTGATTGTATTGTGCATTTGAAATTGTACTATAATATTGATATCATGAGATTTTTAGAAATTGTACTACATAGATATCATACCTTGTGGAAAGGATGAGTTAATGTAATTAGGATTATGAACCTGGTTTCTTCTCTTATTGAAATACACAATACCTAATACTATTTAGAATGAGTACAATCTTTTAATTAATCACATTCTTTGTGTCAACTTAAAAAATATATGCTTTTTGTCAAACTTCTAGTAAAAAGAAGTTTACTATAATGATCTCCACAAGTTGATCAACTCCGAAAAGGGGCTGATAAAAAAGAAAATAAATTTGTCAATTTCTAACGAAAGAAAAAAAATTAAAGAATCCAAATATCAATTCAGTAAATACACAACCAACATACCATATACCAACTGTTTTAGTGTACTCGGTTGCACCAAATATAAGTTCTGGTGCTTGATAATAAATATGATATAATTGGCTCTCCTTTCACCCGTAAATTGAGAAGTAGAGGTGGATCAATGGTGAAGGAGATGTTAGGAGCACATGAAGGAAATGTCATGAAGCACTTAGCCTGCATATTCACAGTTGAAATCAATGGAAGAACTTAACCTCATTCAATTGAAATTATAGTAGTGAAATGTTGACAGCAAAATGTCTTACTTGAAACACGTACTTGAAACAATATTTGGCTCTCCTTTTGCCCGTAAATTGAGAAGAAGAGATGAATCAATGGTGAAGAAGATGTTAGGAGCACATGAAGGAAATGTCATGCAGCACTTAGCCTGCATATTCAAAGTTGAAATCAATGGAATAACTTGATCAATCATTCAATTGAAATTATAATAGTGAAATGTTGAGAGCAACATGTCTTACTTGAAATACATACGACACCGGAAGACCCTTGCCAGCAACACCTCAACCACATAAGTAATGGTATGAAATCATAGTACATCAAATATCATTAATTGTTCATACAATAATGATTATAAATAGATTCAGAGATGAATGAAAACAAGCCTAGTTTTATAGATTCAAAGATGAATGAAAACAATTACCTGCATGGAACAACAAGCAAATGTTGAAGAAGCGGCTCAATACCATTAAGGCCCAACTCCAAAAATGGCACAAGCCTAATTCGGTATTCCTTCAAATTTAAATTGATAATTTCAATTGAATCAATTTAAATTTGAAATTGGTACGTAGTTTGTATTGCTAGTAAAGTGTTTTAAAAAAAGGAAAGGAGAGGGTTTTCTTTTAAAAAAAGAGAGTTAAAAAAATCAGTGAGGTTAGAAAGTGATTAAAAAAAAGAGTTTAAAAAAAACGAGTGAGATTGATTAAAAAAGAAAAGCGATTTAGTCTATATGTGATATGTCAAGTCAAGTTTCAGAGTGGTGTCCGCTCGTACGTCGTCAGCGTTTTGAAGGTTATGAAGACGAGTTCTTAGATTGGTCCTGGCACATGGTTGATTACTTTAGCCAAAAAGACTACGATGAAGTCGAGCAATGCGATGTCGCAATCAGCTGCTTCACCAAATATGCCCTTACTTGGTGGAATCGTGAAGAGGAGTACCGTCATTACCGTCATTGGCAACCCGTCATCACTTGGGAACAACTTGTTTATGTTATGACGAAATATTTTGTTCCTGATGTTGAACCTATAGCCTATGCTACTAGTTGTAAACGATGAACCAGGCCATACCGAGAGCGTATCCACCATCGACTAGGACCGCAACCATTGATTTCCACTGAGTCCTCTACCGTGCACACTACACACCCACTTGATCATCGTTCTAAGTGTGCCCCAGTTCGAGCCACTCGATCTCCCCCTAGCGTTCTGATCTCACATGTAATGCTCGACCCTATGCCGCGGGTCGTACCCATGACAGCGACCGAGTCTATATATGACGTGCTCGAGAGTTCTACCCCTCTGACCCTACCCATTTTTGATGAAGATGCAACGGATATTCCTAGCACACCGATGCACTAAGTGCTTGAGTCGCCTCCAATCTTTGATGAGTATTTTGATGATGAGTTGTTATACGTTCCCACGATGATGGAGAGTGACTCATCTGACATGTGCGAAGGCATAGATGTTTTCATTGATGTACCAGTGTCCAAGCCAGAAGAGAAGATCACTCCAGCGCCAGAGCCTTTCATATTACACTTCGTGGTGCCTAGAGTTGGTCTTGTTCCCTGCATAGAGTTGATGCTGTCTTCGAATTCTGCACGTTCTATCTCCCTTTCTCCTACCAGTTCGAAGCGGGGACGCTTCGATTCTAAGGGAAGGAGAATGACGCAATACTGGCTTGCAATCACACGATTTGAGGTGAACGTGAGACAACCTCGACCCAGTATATTATTAGCATTCTTATGTTTTATGCATTTTATATTTTAGGTGTGTGTTTCTTTAAAAGGACCGGCCCATCTAGAAAGATGGAGACACACGTCCTAAAATAAATAACATAACTAACAAATAATATAAGTAAATTAAACTATACATAACTCCAAGGAGCGCGCCAAGGTCGGGGTCATCTCAAGCTCTTTTCGAATCGTCTAGTAGCAATGTAGACTTGCATCATTATCCTTCCCTTGGAATCGAAGCGTCCCCGCTTCGAACATGTAAGAGCAAGGATGGACAAACATGCAGAACGCATCGAGAGTGATGCATCTATATAGAGTACCAAACCAACCCTGGGAGTGTAAAAACGCAATATGAATGGCTCTAACGAAGAAGCGATCTGCCCTGGCTCGGACGGTGGCACAATTATGACTGTCACTTCAAATGGACAAGGTATCGACACCTCTGACTCATGCAAAGGTGTAAGCGCTAACTCTAAGATGTCGATCTCATCCTGCACGTCTGACAAATTACTCTCAATCATCATGGACATGTCGAGTAACTCATCCTCAAGATAATCATCAAAGATGGGAGCTGACACATACGCTAGTTGACTCAGTGTGCTAGCAGTCTCTGTTGCATCTTCCTCAAGTTCAGTAAAATCGAACGAAAACTCATGAGAAGGAAGTGATGGAGAACTAGGGTCATCAAGCACATCATAAATAGGCTCGGTCGCTGTCATAGGAACGATCGGTGGCAGAATCGACTCAAGCATCACTGGTGAATCTTGAATGCTAGGAGGAGGCCTAGTGACTCGAACTGGCAGGCGGACTAGGGACCGCATAGGTGAGAAATGGGTACGCAGAGAGACGCGCTCACGCAGGTGTGAGGTGCACATGGTGGAGGACTCTGTGTGAACGAATTGTTGTGCTCTCGATCGTCGATGTATGCGCTCTGTAAAAATCTGTGCTTCGATCCAAGGAGCATACTGCTGAGTCATAACAAATACCAACTGATTACATGTCTCAATATGCTGTCGGCATTGGTACCATCGGTCATCGTCAAATTGATACCAATCTCTAGCATAGTTGGTGAGGCAAAGAATGGCAACCTCTAACTGCTCGAACTCGTCGTAGTCACAACGACTAAAATAGAACGCCATATGCCCAGTCAATGAACAAATCACTATCATCATACCCAACAAACTGTCGACGACGAACGCCTGTGACGGTTGGAACCTCATCATATATAATATGCACAGGTGGTGGAACCCAATACGGGTCAGACTGTGGAACATGCCGATAGACCATGGATCATGTAGGCTGATTTCTTTTTCTATCGCTTTTTGTTAATCTCTGTTTTTTTTTTTTTTTTTTAAACTCACTAACTCTCTAAAGAAAACATAAAAAATAAAAACAAAGCTAGACTAAGCTTACTTAACTCACCTAACTCTTCAAAAAAATAAAATAAAAACAAAGCTAAACAAAGCTTTAGCTAACTCACGTAACTCTCTCTCTTTTAATTCACCTCTTCTCTTTTTTCTTTTTTAATTCACTTTACAAGCTAAGCAATACAAGAAGAGTAGTAATTAAAATGGAACAGTTGAAATGTGAAGACTACCGAATTTATGCTTGGGCCTTTTTTTGGTGTTGGGCCATATTCAGCTCTTCTTTTTCAATTAACTTATCCTACTGCCGCAAAGCTTTTTCTTCTGCAACTAGGGCACGCCGCACATGGGTGGTTCTTGCCACTTTGTCTCACATTGCAGCAGCTAGCAGGGTTTCAAGGATGGTGATTTCAACAGTGATGACTGTAGTCGTAGTGGCTGAGCGTAGGTCCGGAAGCGTCGATGTTGGCTGCAACTTTGAAGGCGTTGACGGTGGCGTGGGCGAGAAGGATGGCGTTGGTGGGCGTGACGGAATCTGGAAGGGCACTTCAACGGAGGGTGCGAACTACACACTTGGGTTTAAGCTGCAGATCTGGTTCTGTGATGGTGCGACGTGGATGATGAAAAAGGATGAAGACGTAGGTGATGCGGTGCAAAAGAACAACAGTAACAACTGGGGGAACAAATGAGGATGGTATGATGATGAACAGGACCGATGATGGGTCAGATTGATGATTGTAACGTGTGTTTGGACGGAGATGAATCGAGACAGAGCGGGAGGCAAAACCGGGTGATGCGGCCGGGATGGGGATGATGGTGATGACGATTTACCAGTTGATACGAAATCGTCACGGATCTCGATCGAGCACGTTCACTGGATCGTCAATTTGTGTTTAACTGTTTAAGGAACAGAATAACAACGTGTTTGAAGAAGAAACAAGAAAGTGTTTGAATAGAATAACAATGCTCTGATACCAGTTGATACGAAATCGACTCGGGTCGACTTGTCTCGTGCGCGGATCTAAATCGAGCACGTTCACCGGATCGTCAATTTGTGTTTAACTGTTTTGTGTTTAACGTTTAAGGAACAGAATAACGTGTTTGAAGAAGAAACAAGAAAGTGATTGAACAGAATAACAACTCTCTGATACCAGTTGATACGAAATCGACCCGGGTCGACTCGTCTCGTGCGCGGATCTAGATCGAGCACGTTCACCTAGTTGTCGTTGATTGTGTTTAGTTGGATGCGTGAAGGAAATAGACAAATGGCTCTTGAAGGTGCGAGCCCGAACGGGTTTGACGTCGAAGCTAAGGGTGTTTAAACACAAGCTTAGCACTCAAATTCAACGTGTCTCAAAATGAACTACAAGAGAGTCAATATATAGACTAAGATATCAAACTAGTTTAGACCTTAGTGGGCCTTATTCAAGTGGACCGGCCCATCTGACAAGATGGAGGCACACGTCTTAAAATAAATAACATAACTAACAAATAATATAAGTAAATTAAATTATACATAACTCAAAGTCGGGCGCCAAGGTTGGGGTCGTCTCAAGCTCTTTTCGAATCGTCTAGTAGCAATGTAGACTTGCATCAGAAATGTTGACAGCAAAATGTCTTACTTGAAACACGTACTTGAAACTATATTTGGCTCTCTTTTTGCCCGTAAATTGAAAAGAAGAGATGAATCAATGGTGAAGAAGATGTTAGGAGCACATGAAGGAAATGTCATGAAACACTTAGCCTGCATATTCAAAGTTGAAATCAATGGAATAACTTGATCAATCATTCAATTGAAATTATAATAGTGAAATGTTGAGAGCAACATGTCTTACTTGAAATACATACGACACCGGAAGACCCTTGTCCAACAACACGCTCAACCACGTAAGTATTGGTATGAAATCATAGTACACCAAATAGCATTAATTGTTCATACAACAATTGATTATAAATAGATTCAAAGATGAATGAAAATAATTACCTGCTCTGGTTGACCATATGAAATGGATAATGAGGACTAAGCCTAGTTTTATAGCATATTTAAGCCCAATATGCATAACGTCCATCTATGGTAGATGAAAGGTTTTTGTAACCTCCGAGAAGCATTTAATTGCATCCGTATTCAAAGGTTGATTTTGTAGCATATGTAAGCCAATATATGTAACGTCCACCTATGGTAGATCAAAGTTTTTGTAATCTCCGGGAAAACTTTTAATTGCATGCGTAATAAAAGGTTGAACAAAAAAAGAAGGAAATTTTTTGTTAATCGACTTAAATTAGATTAGATATTAATTAAGATGGTAGCTTTGTATTCAAATTTATTTTTTAATTTATAAATTAGTTGGATTTAATATTAAAAATCTTAAGACAGATTTTAAAAAATATTGATAAATCGCCCCCTAGGTTAATAAATAGGATATTAGATATTGAAATTTATATATATTAAAATTGATAGGAAGGATTATATTATATATCTTTGCTACTGATATTATATACTTCTTTAATAGATACTTATTATAAGTATTATTATTATGATAGATAGATTATTATTATTATTATTATTATTATTATTATTATTATTATTATTATTATTATTATTATTAGAAACAACAACAAAAAATGATGGAGACATTTATTGATTTTATTCTATCCAACTTTGAATGTAAAGGAAAAAAAAAGGAAAAGATAATATGAAAATAGAGATTAGTGATAGATTTTGTATATAAATTTTATATGTTAGAGATATATTTTTTGAGATTTTTAATAGTTTATAAACTTTATTTTATAAGTATTATAATAAAAATGATATTATATAGATTTAGAACATATGATAATTCGTGTGGAACTTAATTTTATAAGAGTAGGGAATACAAAAAGGATGAACAATTTAATAAGAGATTTATTGTTACGATAAAATATTTTGGTCAAAAAATATCATTAACCCTTTAGGGGTGATTATGGTGATTAGCTTGTCATGGAGTACGGATATCGGAAATATGGTGGTTGAAATTATAGTAGCGAAATATTGAGAGCAACATGTCTTACTTGTAATACGTACTTGAATTTATATTTGTCTCTCCTTTTACCCGTAAATTGAGAAGTAGAGATGAACCAATGTTGAAGAAGATGTTAGGAGCACATGAAAGAAATGTCATGAAGCACATAGCCTGCATATTCACAGTTGAAATGAATGAAAGAACTTGATCAGTCATTCAATTGAAATTATAATAGTGAAATGTTGAGAGCAACATATCTAACTTGAAACGTGTACGAGACCAGAAGACTCTTGTCCAACAACACGCTCAACCACATAAGTAATGGTCTGAAATCATTGTTCATACAAAAATGATTATAAATAGATTCACAAATGAATGAAAAAATTACATGCTCTGGTTGACCATCTAAACTGGATAATGACGACTAAGCCTACTTTTATAGCATATTTAAGCCCAATATGCGTAACGTCCATCTATAGTAGATGAAAGGTTTCGTAACCTCTGATAAGCATTTAATTACACATGTATTCAAATATTGATTTTATAGCATATTTAAGCTCAATATATGTAACATCCATCTATGATAGATAGAATGTTTTGTAACCCTAAGAAGTTTTTAATTGCATCCATATTCAAAGGTTGAACAAAGAAGAAAAAAAGGTTGTTAATTAATTAAAATTAGATTAGATACTAATTAAGACGGTAGCTTCGTCTTTGAAGTTATTTTTTTATTTTATAAAATTAGTTTGATTTTAGATCAAAAATCTTAAGACAGATTTTAAAATATTGATAAATCGTCCCCTAAGTTAATAAATATGATATTAGGTATTGAAATTTATATAAATTAAAATTGATAGGAAGGACTATATCATATATTTTTCTACTGAAGTTATATACTTCTTTAATAGATAATTATAACTTCGGTAGAAAAAATAAAAAAATGATAGAGATTGATAGGAAGGATTATATAAAATATATGATAAAATTGATAGGAAGGATTATATCATCATCTTTATTATTATTATTATTATTAGATAAAATAAAAAAATAATAGAGATATTTATTGATTTTATCCTATCTAACCTTGTATGTAAAGGGAAAATAGAAAAAGAAATATGAAAGTAGAGATTAGAGATAGATTTTGTATATACATTTTATATATTAGAGATATATTTTTAGAGATTTTTAGTGGTTTATAAATTTTATTTTATAAATATTATAATAAATTAACATTAGATATATTTAGAACATCTGATAATTTGTGTGGAATTTAATTTTATAAGAGTAAGGAATACAAAGAAGATGGATAATTTAATAAGAGATTTATTGGTATAATAAAATATTTTGGTCAAAAAAATATGATTAACTTGTTAGGGGTGATTACGGTAATTAACTTGTCCTGTAGTAAGGATAAATCGGAAATGTGATGGTTGATTTGGAGGTAATTAATGACCTCCAACTCAACTTTTATAGTATACTAGGCTAACGATGCCCGTGCTTCGCACGAGCTTTTGTTCGGGATTTGAGATTTTTTATATTGTGTACATTGTATATGGTAGATATTTTTGGATTGAACTATCTTGAGCTAGAATAGGTCTATGCATGTGAGATGAAGTATTAAGCCTAATATTGATCATTACAAAAATATTTAATTGTTTTTTTTGCAAGGAAAAAATCTCTGAAAAAGATATAGTTTTATAAATAGGCCTATCTATGTTTTTTATGAATGTAGAATGCTGTAAAATGGCAGCTTAATTGTGTAGGTGTTACACAAGTCTTAAGAGTGAGATTAATAATAAACAATTGGTGAATAATTTTTGAATTGATATGTCTCTAATTTATCACCTATCTTCTATCTAAACTATCTTTAACCTCGATAATAAGTTTTTTTTTGTATCTAGAACAACTCAAAAAACAAATTCTCATGATACAAATCAACAAATTGTAACTCAAGCATGTGCATGAATACCCATCACTACAACACAATATGAAATTCTTTCTAAAAAAATATCCTTACTTTCCAAAATTTATCAAAGAATACTTATTATAAATCAGATTTAACTTAATAGATAAAACAAAAGTCAATTCTTAGTAACATAATTATGTAGTTTCAATAAGGATGTTATTCTTATATTCAACATTGGTATATTAATTTGAAATTTCTATAATTACGAAAAATACAATACCTAGCAATACAACATATTCACCATCTAATAAAAAACTCATAAGCTCAAGGTGATATCAAACTGACTAAATCAGATTCCTTTTATTTTCAATCAAGTGTGTACATATTTACTTTTAAGGGTATAATATTTAATTTAAGAATAGTTTGAAAGTGCTTAATTTTTTTTAAGCAATTCAATTATTCAATATCTCTATTTTCTTATTAAGACTAAAAGAAAATATGCATTAATGGACAGTATCACAATTATAAATTTCACTTTTATATGTATTTGTGTTATGAATTAATTAGTGATTATATGAAATTCACATAATGTACACCAACTTCATTCACACCTTCTGTTTCGTCACACTCAATATCATAAAGTCTCGTAACTGTTCAAATTCTTCTCTCCGGGTTACAAACCATTCCGATTCTTATTAGCGTTATCAGACTTATTTTTGGATTGGCAAAAATATTACTTATTTCATTGTTTATGACTTACATTAAGCTTCATGATCCATGTAGACATGCTGGAAAACATACACAATGTGTATAAATATTAAAAAGAGCAAAAACTTTACAATTAGAAGTTCTTACAGATGAGATTCCAATTATTTAAAAGTCTGGATTGCATGTGAATTACAAAGAGGACAAAGCATTGGATACTAAGACTTGAACTCCATAAACACATGTTTCTAGTAATACCTTCTTAGTATTGTGACCTTCTAGTATACCTCTATCCATAAATCATAGTCCATCGAATACGAATAATTTTAAAACAGCAAGGTATTTCAACTACCTTATTGCATGTCTTTCCCATAAAACTTCTATATCGAGCAATAACTGGTCTACCATTGTAATATCATATAGTGTATATCCATGAATATTTTGAACAAATAAATGATGTAAATCGAAACAACCATTCGATATTCAATCTACATATATTGTGTAACTTTGAAGATAGTAATAAAATAGAGAAGACAAGTGATATAGTGTTTTGGAATACGTATATACCTTGTAGAAGTGCAGCTAGGTTAGGTCCACTCTTCAAGCACAAGTGGTTAAACCACTTTGAATTAACAACTCTTGTATTATAAGATAGAGTTGGCCATTTCAAGATGTTGAGTGGGTGAATTATAGAAACAACTCATACTACTTTAGATAGGAAGTATATATCTCACTCTGATGATAGTTTCTTTTCAAGCGGTGGATAAGAACGTTGTTATTAAGATTAATATTGGATGCTTCTATCAAAATTTTCTCTTATATTATATGTGCGGACTGTCGTGTGGGTGATGTGGTCATGAATATCAGTAGATGGAGTATTTATCTAGTTATAGATCATGTGGAACAGGAGAGGAAGAGTTATCGATTATATAATAAATTTTAGGATGTGGCTTTATTGCATGAGGAGTTGATTCATGTTTAAATGTAATGGAAGGTGGAAGGAATGATGAAGTTGAAAGATATTGGTACGAATGAAAATCAATTATTGTTTCAAAGTAATATTTTCTTTTTAAATATTTTTAGATGTTAATAAAAGAAGTTTAAGAGGCTATAGTTAAAAAAGAATGTGTAAAAATAATAATAGAAAATGAAATAACAACTATGTATTATAAAGCGTGTCTACTGAAAAACATTCTCGGGTCAAAGACGTTACGGTGGAATACATAGAGTTAATGGGAATTAATGGTGGTGATGAGGGAGAGTACGAAACGTACTTTCTATTCAAGACAAAGAAGGATCCATATTTAATTTTCAACATAATATCGGATGGTCAACAAGGACATAAAAATGAATTTTAGAAGATAGCAGTGGTATGGCAAGTGATATAATAGGAATTTTGAAGTTGATATGGAGGTAATAAGTTGACCCCAACTCAACTTTTATAGTTTATTAGATAGGCCGATGATGCTTTTGTTCGGGATTTGAGATTTTGTATAATGTGTACATTGTATATGGTAGATTTTTTTGGATAGAACTTTGTTGGGCTTGAGTTGTTTATGCATGTAAGATGAAGTATTAAGCCTAATATTGATCATCACTAAAATATTAATCATTTTTATTGCAAGGAAAATCGCAAACAAAGATATAGTTTTATAAATAGGCCTATCTATGTTTTATGAATGTAGAACGCTTGTAGAAAAGACAACTTAGTTGTGTAGGTGTGGTACGAGTCTTAAGAGTGATTTTAACTAATATACAATTAGTGAATAATTTATGAATTGATATGTTTCTAATTATCACCTATCTTCTATCTAAACTATCTTTGACCTTGATAACAAGTTTTTTTTTTATCTAGAACAAGTCAAACAACAACTTCTCATGATAGAAATCAACAAATTGTAACTCAAGCATGTGTGTGAACACGCATCACTACAACACAATGTGAAGTTCTTTCTCCAGAAATGTCCTTACTTTCCAAAATTTATCAAGGAACACTTATTATAGATTAGATCTAACTTAATAGATAAAACAGAAGTGAATTCTTAATAATATAATTATTTAATTCAATAAGGATGTTATTCTTATAACGAATATTAATATATTAAATTTAAGTTTCTATAATTACAAAAAATAAATAATACCTAGCAATACAACATATTCACCATCTAATAAAAGTACATAAGCACAAGGTTATATAAAAATGACTAAATCAGATTCCTTTTATTTTCAAACAAGTGTATAGATGTTTACTTTCAAGGATATAATATTTTTAATTTAATTATGAATTAAAAATGCTTAATTATTTTTTAGGCAATTTTATTATTCAAAATCTCTATTTTATTATTGGGACTGAAATGAAATATGCATTAATGGACAATATCACAATTATAAATTTCACTTTTATATGTATTTATGTTCTGAATTAATTAGTGATTATATGGAATTCACAAAATGTACATCAACTTCATTCTCACCATGAGTTTCGTCACCCTCAAATCATAAAGTCTCGTAATTGTTCAAATTCGTCTCTCCGGGTTACAAACCATTCTTATTCTTATTGGAGTACCAGACTTATTTTGGGTTGCAAAAATATTACTTATTTCATTGTTTATTGACTTACATGAAGCTTCATGATCCATGTAGGCATACTGGAAATTATATATAATGTGTGTAAATATAAAAAAGAACAAGAAAAAACTGTATAATTAGAAGTTCTTACGGATGAGATTCTAATTATTTAAAAGTCTGATTGCATATGAATTACAAAGAGGACAAAGCATTAGATACTAAGACTTGAACTCCATAAACACATGTTTCCGGTAGCACCTAGTGACCTTCTACTAGAGATGGAACTTTTGGAACCGGAACCGGCGAACCGGCACGGAACCGGCGGTTCTAGAACCGGAACCGGAACCGGGGCCGGTTCCATGGAACCGGGGGTTTTCCGGTCCCGGTTCTTGTTTTTACGGAACCGGGAACCCGAACCACCGGTTCCATCCAAAATTAATTAAAAAAATAAAAAAGTGTTTTTTAACCTAGAAAACCGGCGGTTCGGAACCGGAACTGGCGGTTCCCGGAACCGCCGGAACCGGGGAACCGGCGGTTCCCTCCCTAGCCGGTTCCGGAACCGGCCCATCTCTACCTTCTACTACACCTCTATCAATAAATCTTAGCCCATCGAATACGAATAATTTAAAATAGCAAGGTGTTTCAACTACCCTTATTGCATGTCTTTTCCATAAAACTTCTATATGGAGCAATAAGTGGTACGAACAATTGTAATATCATATAGTGTGTATCCATGGATCCTGTTGAACAAAAAAATCATTTCAATCAAAACAATCATTCTGATAGTCAATCTACAAATATTGTGTAGTTTTGAAGATAACAATAAAATAGAGAAGACAAGTGACGTAGTGTTTTGAAATATGTATATACCTTGTAAAAGTGATGCTAGGTTGGGTCCACTCTTGAAGCACGAGTGGTTTTAACCACTTTGAATTAGCAACTCTTGTATTATAACATAGTGTTAGCCATGTCAAGATGTTGAGTGGAGGAATTATAGAAACAACTCACACTATTTTAGATAAGAAGTAAAAATCTCACTCTAATGATAGTTTCTTTTCAAGCGGTGCGATAAGAACGTTGTTATTGAGATTGATATTGGATGCTTCTATCGAAATCTTCTCTTATATTATATGTGTGGATTGCCTTGTGGGTGATGTTGCCATGAAGGTCAGTAGACGGGGTATTTATATGGTTGTAGATCATTTGGAAAAGGGGAGGGAAGAGTTATCAATTGTATAATAAATTTTAGGAATTCATGTGACTTTATTGCATGGGGAGTTGATTCATGTTTAAATAAAGTGGAAGGTGGAAGGGGTGAGGAAGTTGAAAGATATTAGGATGAGTGATAATCAATTATTATTTCAAAGTAATATTTGTCTTTTTAAATATTTTTAGATGTTAATAAAAGAAGTGTAAGAGGTTGTAGTTAAATAAGAATGTGTAAAGATAATAATAGAAAAGGAAATAAGGGCTAAGTATTATAAAGCGTGTCTACTAAGAAAAATTCTCGTTCAAAGACGTTGCGGTGGAATACAGAGAGTTAAAGGGAACTAATGGTGGTGATGAGGGAGAGTATGAAACGTCCTTGCCATTCAAGAGAAAGAATGATCCATATTTAATTTTCAACGTAATATCGAATAGTCAACAAGGGCATAAAAGATAAATTTTAACATATTGGTGGTAGGGTAAGGGATAGAATACGAATTTGAAGTTGAGTTGGAGGTAATAAATTGACCCCCAACTCAACATTTATAGTATATTAGATTTATGTTCTGAATTAATTAGTGATTATATGGAATTCACAAAATGTACACCAACTTCATTCTCACCATGTGTTTCGTCACCCTCAATATCATAAAGTCTTGTTCAAATTCGTCTCTCCGGGTTACAAACCATTCTTATTCTTATTGGAGTTACCAGACTTATTTTGGGTTGCAAAAATATTACTTATTTCATTGTTTATGACTTACATGAAGCTTCATGATCCATGAAGGCGGACTGGAAATTATATACAATGTGTATAAATATAAAAAAAAACAAGCAAAAACAGTATAATTAGAAGTTCTTACGGATGAGATTCTAATTATTTAAAAGTCTAATTGCATGTGAATTACAAGGAGGACAAAGCATTAGATACTAAGACTTGAATACGAATAATTTAAAATAGCAAGGTGTTTCAACAACCCTTATTTCATGTCTTTTTCATAAAACTTCTATATGGAGCAATAACTGATCCGAACCATTGTAATATCATATAGTGTGTATTTATGAATCCTGTTGAACAAAAAAAATCATGTCAATCAAAACAACCAATCTGATATTCACCCTACATATATTGTGTAACTTTGATGATAGTAATAAAATAGAAAAAGACAAGTGATGTAGTGTTTTGAAATATGTATATACCTTGTAGAAGTGATGCTAGGTTGGATCCACTATTGAAGCACGAGTGGGTTTAACCACTTTGAATTCTTGTATTATAACATAGTGTTGGCCATGTAAAGATGTTTAGTAGAGGAATTATAGAAACAACTCACACTACTTTCGATAAGAAGTAAAAATCTCACTCTAATGATAGTTTCTTTTCAAACAGTGCGATAAGAATGTTGTTATTGAGATTGATATTGGATGCTTCTATCGAAATCTTCTCTTATATTATATGTGTGGATTGCCTTGTGGGTGATGTTGCCATGAAGGTCAATAGATGAGGTATTTATATGGTTGTAGATCATGTGGAAAAGAAGAGGAATAGTTATCAATTGTATAATAAATTTTAGGAATTCATGTGTCTTTATTGCATGGGAGAGTTGATTCATGTTTAAATGTAGTGGAAGGTGGAAGGGGTTAGGAAGTTGAAAGATATTGGTATGAATGATAATCAATTATTATTTCAAAGTAATATTTATCTTTTTAAATATTTTTAGATGTTAATAAAGGAAGTGTAAGAGGTTATAGTTAAATAAGAATGTGTAAAGATAATAATAAAAAAGGAAATAAGGGCTAAGTATTATAAAGCGTGTCTACTGAGAAAAATTCTCGGGTCAAAGACGTTACGATGAAATACAGAGAGTTAAAGGGAACTAATGGTGGTGATGAGAGAGAGTATGAAATGTCCTTGTCATTCAATACCAAGAATGATCATATTTAATTTTCAACGTAATATCGGATAGTCAACAAGGGCATAAAAGAGATTTTTTAACATATTAGTGGTAGGGTAAGGGATAGAATAGGAATTTTGAAGTTGAGTGGGAGGTAATAAATTGACCCCCAACTCAACTTTTATAGTATATTAGATTAGATGATTATCACAACCATCCTCATCATTTTGGTTTCGAAAACTCCATTGTGAAATCAAGGAAAGAATTTGAGGAGAGTTTAAGATAAGAACCAAAAGAGGTAAGTAAATCTAGTATCTTGTGTGCCTTATTTTAGATCTAACAATATGTTTCTATCTTTGGTAAAAATTGTTTTCTAAGAAGAAAATCGAGTTTATGATGTAGAAAATTGGGTTTCTAAGATGAGAAACCAAAATCGTTTTATTTTAATAAAGGAGTAGAGTTTTATATACCTTGATGATTCTTGATAAGTGGTAATTAGATGCTCGTCGTGCTAATATCGTGTTGTGAAATGACTAAGACAGAGTGTCTTAATCTTGATTTTGAGATGATTAAGACAAGATGAGTTAATCTTTATAAAAGGACTACTTAAAATAACTTTAAATATTAAAGAGAGGAGAGAGATTAAGAACTTTAGAGATGTATTCTTGCTCTTGTTTTTTTGTGAAGTTTACAAGGCAAAATGCCCCTGAATATAGGCAAAGAGGAACACCTAATTCTCGACTAATTACATCATCTTAAATGTAAAGTGAAGATGTAATAACCCTCTCTTTTATACCTTAATAATTAAGTTGACAATAATTGGGTATAAATTAAACTTTCATTATATCTTCAAGGAATTTTCTTGCTTTTAAAAACACCTTGAAAAGATCTATAATTAAATTAAAGGTTGAAATTATCCTAGAAGGGTCATTATTTTCCAGCTTTGAGAAAGCTATGGTAAATCACCATCTTTATCATTTCCATCAACTATTTGTAGGTCTCCTCCTCCTCCACCTCCTCCTCATAGACCAACTATTCCATCATCTTCCTTGTCTTTTCCATGTGAGAGCTAAAACCATTCATTATTCAGATTCAATCATCCATCTTCAACATTCTTCTATAAAAGAAGAGCTTGATCCTCATTTTATTCATAAAATCCGAATCTGAAATCCTCCCAGTAACTCTAGTTTGATCCTTTATTTTCTTATTTTGACCACAAATCGATTTCAAGATTACTCAAATTAGAGGATTTTGACTCTTGAATCATCAAATTCCATTTCTGAATGACATAGATTCAACTCCGAAGATTGTAAGTTGTCCTTACACTCTGATTTTAGGTCACTTCTGTTTTTTTTTGTATTTGTGAACTTCTCGCCAACCTTTTTCTTAAATTTTTGAGTCTAAAGTGTAGCTCGACACGATACGAATACAACTACACCAGTCTCGTCCAGTTTCGTCGCCATTTGACTCCTGAATGAGATACTCAAAGTTCATTGCGCAGCCCAACCTCTGATTTCTGACGTGACCAGTAAAGTGCTCACGGTTTTTGCATTTTCCATAGAATTTGATTCATCTTTTCTGGATTTTCTTGATTCTAGATTGTACTTTGTTTTGATACAAAACCAACGGTACCAACCATGTCCGATTCCATCTTATTTGATCCTTGAACAAGCAATTCAAACCCAGCTGTGCAACAACATGTATTTTGACGAATTATATTCGGGTTTTTGGTAATACTCTAAGTATTATGCCATTAATTATTTATTTGAATATACAAACAAATATCCATTTTAATATAATATATATACGTATGCTTATACGTTCCGTCAATCAATTCGTTCTGGAATCGAGCCCGTCAACTAGGAACCTTATCTCCGTTCGATACGTACCAACATTCTCCGATTTAAGGCAAGTGGTTGTCCGCTCTTGCTTATATATTCTTTTATTCCATATTTGTATTAAGTACAATGAATCGTTTGTTTATATTAAGTTGGAATAAAATATTATTTTGTGTGTGTTGGGAACGTTAATAACCTAAAATAAATATTATTTTGGTTGTATGCGATATAGTGAATATCCTATATATATGAATAATTATTACCCTGGGTGATAGATGAACTTTATTGTGGTTGTTGTGGATATATTATATAGTTAGAACGAATATTCATAGGAACACTATGTACCTAGC
The DNA here is from genome assembly GCF_046119375.1 of Phyllobates terribilis. NCBI lineage: Eukaryota > Metazoa > Chordata > Amphibia > Anura > Dendrobatidae > Phyllobates > Phyllobates terribilis. Next base: position 25,042 of record NW_027367030.1, on the reverse strand, counting down.
GAGATCTAGTTGTTTCTTTATAACTGGTATTAGGAGGATTTTGCCCTAATAGCCCCTTTTGGTCATGACCATACCCTTATTCTTATATAAGTGGTGGTGTACATAGCTAGTGCCGATTATCGGGATTATTCCCTTGCTCTCATTGCGAGACATCATTAAAAGCTTCAACATAATATCGTTTTGGAAGTACAAAAGATATAAGCACTCATGTGCATGATTAATGTGTTCCGGACAATTAGTACAACTTAGAAATTTTTTTGGCCTCCCGGTTAAGTAAGTCGTCTTTCCAATCTGAATTCACACAACATGTATGCTGTGAGGTTGGTCGTTGACCCAATTATTCTTGGAGGATGATTTTGAAACCTATTATCGTGAATTATATAAATATTCTCACACAGATATGATATAATATTATATTAATACATTTTCTATAAGACTCAACTTTTGGAGTCTTCTCTTGTTATATATATATTATTTATCTTTCCTTATTCCTGTGGAAGTGTCGGAGTTGTCCTCGGTTATCGGCTTTTTATTCGAGAAACGTTAGGTTTAACTAGATACGACTACATAGAACATCATATAAATCCACTGCATAGTCTCTCGACTAACCAACCACTATTTTTCTCTTATGATTGGCTGGTAGCACCCGTCTTATTACAACACATTAGTTGGTATCTTCAAGGATTGAGAGACTTCTGGGCGCAGGGTAGTTGAAGAGTATTTCTTTTATTTTTCAGTTTCAACAAGGTTTACGACCTATCTGCTATATTTATTATGTATGAGATTTGGTTTGCATTGTAAGACAATTAATTGTTATTGATATAGTTAGTATTAGTTTTTACATTTAATGTTCTAAGCCTTAGTAACTTCGGGTCGATGATTCGGGGTTAGTGGCGGTAATATACTCAAGGTAATTTGGGGTGTTACAAATATAAATTTATGAACTTTTCAATTTGGATTTATGAACCTTCAATATAAATATATGAACCTTCAACATGAATTTATGAACCTACAATATGAATTTATGAACCTAAACTAGAAAATTCATGACCCACAACAAACTTCATAAATCTGTAAATAAGTGAGTAAGTCCATAAAAATACTCATGAACGTGAAAAAAATTAATAGACATACAAAAGGAAATTCATGAATAAAAATACGCAAACCTTCATTTAATTTTTTTTGGAATTTTTATCAACCTTCATTATAAAATTTACAAACCTGTAATATAAATTCATGAACCTTCAATAGAAAAAACTCATTACTACCAAAAAAGTTTGAATCTTACATATGAAATGAAATTAATGAACTTTCATCGTGAAATTTATGAACCTTTTGATATAAGTTCCGGAACCATAGTATAGATTGATGAACCTAAATTATAAAATTTATGAGATTTTGTGATCCACAATAATTTTTTTTATAGACTTACAAATTCTCATAAATTCGTAAATAGGCGAGTGAGCCCATAAGAAAAACCTCATGAAATTATTATAGAAAATTCATGGACTGAAATAAATATAATAGACATCCAAATACAAATTATGAGAAAAAAAGACGCGAGCCTCCGATGAATTTTAGTAAAGAAAATTTATGAACCTTCAATACAAATTTATGAACCTTCAATATAAATTTATGAACCAACAATTTAGTTTTATGAACCTATAATATGAATTTATGAACCTACAATATAAATTTATGAACCTTTAAAAAATCTATGTGAACTTGTAAGAAAAATATTAATAAATTAGAAATGAAAAACGAGAAACTACTAGGAAAACATATAAATATTTTATAAAAAAACGACCGTGAAAAAAGATATCATGGACGATCAAAATAAAACTCATGAGCTTGAAGAGACGTGAATCTCCAATGGAATTCTGTGAAAGAAAATCATGAACCACCAATATAAAATTTATGAACCTTTAATAGAAATTTATGTATCGTCAAAATGAAGTTTATGAACCGTCAATAAAAAATTTATTAACCTAAAATTAAAGCTCGTAACCCATAAAAATTATAAAAGAGTTTTAAAATATCATAAATTTTACAAAGGCTACTTTAAATGTTCGAATCTTCAATATAAAAACGCATTACTACCTGAAATGATTGAATCTTAATAGGCTATGAAATTAATGAACCTTTCATCATGAAATTTATGAACCGTTGATATAAGTTCTTGAACCTTAAGTGTAAATTGATGAACCTAAATTATAAAATTTATGAGAGTTTGTAACCCACAATAATTTTTTTTATAGACTTACAAATTCTCATAGATTTGTAAATATGTGACTATGCCTATAAGAGAAACCTCTTGAACTTATTAGAGAAGATTCATGGATCAAAATAAATATCATAGACATCCAAATTAAAATTATGAGCAAAAAAGACGCGAGCCTCCAATGAATTTTATTTAAAAAAATTATGAACCTTTAGTAAAAATTTATGTACCGTTAATATAAAATTTATGAACCTAAAATATAAAGCTCGTAACCCATAATAAAATTCTAGTAGAGTTATAAAATCTCATGATTTTGTAAATATGTGGGTGATGCTATAAATCAGAACTCATGTTATTACTATAGAAAATTTATGGACCTTGAAAAAATATCATAAATGTCAAAACAAAATCACGAGCAAAAAAAAGACTAGAATCTCCAATGAAATTTTATTCAAGAAAATTTATGAACCTTAAATATAAAATTTATGAAACTTCGATATAGATTCATGAACCATAAATATAAAACAAGAAAAATAATAGACTTTAAAAATCTCATAATCTCTAAATAGGTAGAGAAAGTTCATGTTCTTACTATAAAAATAAACGACCATGAAAAATGATATCATGAACATTCAAAAGAAAATTCATGAGTTTGAAGAGACGTGAATCTCCAACAGAATGTTGTGAAAGAAATTTCATGAACCGTCAATATAAAGTTTACCTTTAATAGAAATTTATGTACCACCAATATAAAATTTAAAAATTTACGTACCATCAATATAAAATTTATGTAACATCAATATAACGTATCCATAGTCTCCAAACCTTTCCCTTAGTTTCCTAGTTAATATTATTACAGCTAGCAAGCATAGAAAATTGTCAAATGGATTCAATACATATCAGAATTATGAAAACCATATCACTACCAAAACAAACGGTTCCCAGTTCATCTGACCCCACAAAGACTCCCAATGTATCCTTATACAATTGCATCGACATCCGCATGGAAGAAAGTAGCTCAGGCAGTGGAGAGAAGGTCAGAGATGGAAACAAAATACAGGGAAAGACCCCAATGATTACAACAGAAGAGCTCAAATCTTTGATAAAAGCTCCAAGATCTTTCAATCTCTCAAACAATCTCAAATGGGCACCAACCCTGAACACTCTTCTTGATCATCTTGCTTTATATATTAGTCGTAATCAAAGTTGGCTTATGTTAGGATACTGTGCTGGATTACGTAACATGAGCTTATCTTTATGTTCTCCTCCGCTCTCTTTTCTTCTACTGAACGAACAAGGGCTAACACCCACTACAACTTACTCCAACAACAACAACAACAACTGGAATACAATGCTAATGGAGATAAGACCGAACAAGCAAAACAGATATGAAATCACTAAAACTGAGTTTTCAGCTAAGATAATTACATCACACATTCAGACAAGTACAACCTCAAAGAAACAGAAACTAGTAGGACTAATCAAGATCCAATGGCACATAACTAGGTGTCCTTTATTATAAAAAAGAAAAACCTAGGAATTTTTTTTTGACACAACAACCAAGTTCTATGAAGAATCTTATGGTAACTCAAATCTGTAGAACTACTCAAGAACAATACGAAAAAATGATCTACTGCAGGACAGACAAAGCTTAACTAAAAGAAACACATGAAGCAGTCAGCTGAACTTTCAATGGTTATTGCACGCTACAAACGTGACAAACTTGGTCATAGGTTCATCAGCACTTCTAGTCTGCAACTTATAGTAGGTACACTTATGCTGCTTACAACGCCCACACAAAATCAGAGTACTGAATGTTTAAGGTTACTATTATATATCATGAATTTAGATAAAGAAACTTGATGTTCTATAGCTATTAGCTATCTTACTGTGCAGTTACATAGATTCACCAAGACTAAAAAGTGATGAATAATGAATTTAACTACTTTTAGTATTATATAGACACTGTATCTTCTAAAACAGTGCTTGTAAATCAATTTTTAGACAAACACCACAATGAGCAAGAATATCCCGTATCTTCTAGGTAGACGTACATCACAACCTACTTACACGAATATTATATAATTTATAATTGAGTTGACAGTAAGTAAACTCAATAGCCACTACCAACGCATTATAGAACTAAAATAGAACAATGAAGACACAATCAATAGATAGATGAACACGAATTGCAGTCTGAAATACTAAGAAATGATGACGTGTTTGCCTTGCTGCATCCAAGTAAGCTTAAATCTCAGGCCAAACAAGTACAATTAGGCATTCCCAAGCCAAATAAGCAAAAGTAAGAGAAGCATGAACGTAACCGAAAATAAACAACGACAAAAGAAACAACCTATATTGAGCGAGAAAAGCGACAATTGAGCACACCTGTTCTGCTTGGTGAAGGATCGTAGTTTCTTATTTACTCTGCCTCTTTCTTAGCTTCTCCTCCGCTTCGACTTTCTTCTTTCACTTGGAAAAGCTCCGACAAAAGGACTCGATTAACGATCTTGGCATGGAGGATGTTGATATCTGCGAGAGCAAGGCCGATGGGAGAATCTTCGGAAGAATCATCAATGGAAGAATCTCCGAAGGCTAGCGTTTCTGAACAAGGCCGTCATCTTCGATTTTGGATCGTTAGAATAATATCCGGAAGCTAGGGTTTCCGGGTCATCAATTTCGGAGCAAGGCTGGTGGTTAGGGTTTCTGAACAAGTCAGTCATGCTCATCGGAAGAATCTCCGACCTCGTCGTCTTTCGGTTAGGTCTTTTAGTAATGGCAATTTGCAGGTGGTCGAGCGAAGAAGAAACTGTAGACATGGCTTATGTTATATGAGGATATTTCAGTTTTTTTACTCTATATTTTGTTTAATTATAAAAAAGTCATTTATCTTGTAGTATTTAATCAACATGTTGTATAATTTATTTTTTCTTTCTAAATTCTGTGGATCATCGACCGACTATCTGGATAACCATTCACCTTCCTATAAAACATGGCCATGTCAATTTTTTTCAAAGGCATGTTAATATTTTACTTGTTTTATTTTTTTATATTTGAGTACTAGTTGAATTAATTAATGAAAGAAGAAATATATAATATTAATGACAAAGACACGCCTAAATAAATATAATATCTTAACTAAAAATATAATATTATTTTAAAATATACAAATAATAATGTTCGTAAACTATTATGTTATACACATCTTTAAATAAAAGTTCTTAAATCTTTTATAATAGATACTTTTAATCAAATATGAATATTCTTATACTAATAAAATTATTATTAAAAATATTGATCTAAACTCAATTGGAGGTGAGTACTCTTATTTGAATGAGATTATAATTAATATACAAATAGGTATTATAAGTAATACTAAATTTGATTTTGTAAAATAAACCATAATCTGTATATTAACTAAACTATTATATTAATAAATTGTGAATATATAAGAAACCAACTAAAATAATTATATTAACAAATCTTCAATAGTAAGTACGAAAAGAGTCAACCCATATTTAGTTCATATAACTTAGAATATATATTTAATTAGTTAAAAATCTAAATATGATAAGTAAATCAAACAAGATGAAAAATAACTTTAGACTATGTATACTAAATAAATCTAAAAAATGTGTTAATTATTTGTAGATATATATTTTAAATATATATATAAATTAATAGATTTTAGAAAATTTTAAATACTTTAATAATATAAAAGATAATGCAGTATCTTTAAAAATTACAATTTTTATTAATATGTGAAAACAATATATTAGCTGGACTCTCATTTAACACATAAATAGATTCTATGAACAGTGTGATATTATATGGACCACACCCCCAAATAAAAATAATGGCTTCAAAGTCTCGGTGGTATTAAGTGTTCGCAATATTACATCGATTCTTACCTCTCGCTTCCTCTGTATTGTGAGTTGCCGAAAACCCTGAAACTGGAGGATGTCGTCGTCTCTGGAGTGATAGAATATGTATTAGTGAGGATTGAGTATTTTCCTATTTTGCCCTTATGTACTCTATATATATTCTTAATCTAATTCAACCCTAATTATGGGGATTAGCAGCCTTCACATGGTATCAGTTAGGTTACCCTAATTTTATCCTCTTCTCTTCTACGTATCTTCTTCTCTTCCAATGGCAGAGACTGTTCGGGTATCTCGACGGGACTAGGGTCTGTCCGCCCCTCCCGATTCCGCCTGGCTCCAATCCGGCCGCCGCTGCCACTGTCGCCGCCAAGCAGGAGTTCGACGTTGCTGTTGCTGCGCTTGATGAATGGACTGGGCTGAAACGCAGCCAATAACTTCAGCCATTGCTTCTTCGCTGAGGGAGGAAAACAGAAGCCCACAAAGACGCTGATCTTCAGCGATCCCTGTTACTCTGTCTTTCGACCACTTGACTGTCGTGTTTATCCTTTCGTTCGCCCATATGCTCCGCATAAGCTTGCTCCTCGCAGCCTTCCTTGTGTTTTCATAGGCTACCATTCGCAGTACAAGGGTTTCGTTGCTTAGACCCTGCTACTGGTCGTGTGTACATCACTCGTCATGCCAGGTTTGATGAGGCTTTCTTCCCATTTGCTCCTGCTTCTGGTTCTGCGATGGACATCTCGTCCTTAGATGTTTCTGCTTTCACCGATCCAGTTGCTGTTCCTGTCATTGATTCTGCAGCTACTCAGTCATCGTCTCTGCCCTGTCGTCTGTGCCCGGCTGACATTTCTGCGGATGACTCTGTTCCAGCATCTACTGCCACTCCTGAGTCTGTTTAGGCTCCTCTGGAGTCATCTTCTTCGCCGTCTGCTGTTACTTCTGCTCCTATGCAGTCGCCTGCTCCTATGCAGTCGCCTGCTCCTATGCAGTCGCCTGCTCCTTCTCATACTATGGTAACTCGCTCTCGCACTGGGTCTCTTTGTCCGCGTGCTTTTCCTGATTATGTGGTGACTAGGTTTCTTGCTGCTTTACTTGCTCACTCTGAGCCTAGTGACTATCGTTCTGCTCTTCGTGATCCCCACTGGGTTCGCGCTATGGATGATGAGCTTGCTGCTCTTCGTCGTCAGCACACTTGGGATCTTGTTCCTCGCCCCTCTGACACCAACATTGTTGGTTCAAAGTGGGTCTTTCGCCTCAAGTATCGGGCAGATGGGAGTGTTGAGTGCCACAAAGCTCGTCTGGTGGCGCAAGGGTTCTCTCAGATTCCTGTTTTTGACTTTCATACTTTCAGTCCTTTTGTCAAAGCTGCTACTGTTCGGACTGTTCTTGCTATTGCTACTACGCGCAGATGGTCTCTTCATCAGCTTGATGTGAAGAATGCCTTCCTGAATGGTGTTCTTGATGCTCCGGTGTTCATGACTTAGCCTGTCGGCTACAAGGATCCTGTTCATCCTGATTATGTCTGTCGCTTGCACAAGGCCATTTATGGCTTGAAGCAAGCTCCCCGTGCCTGGTTCCAGCGTTTTAGCACTTTTCTTACTGGACTTGGTTTCCTTTGTAGAAACGCTGATACATCTCTGTTTGTCTTCTCCCGGGGTTCCACTCTACTATATCTGCTTGTGTATGTTGATGACATCATCCTCACCGGTAACGACCCTTCTGCTATTTGTTGTTTCATTGCCCATGCGGATAGAGAGTTCGCTCTCAAGGATTTGGGCGCGCTTCACTACTTTCTGGGGCTCGAGGTATCTTCTACATCCTCTGGTATGTTCTTGGGTCAGGCCAAGTATGCTCGAGATATTTTTCGTCGTGCCGGGATGTCTGACACATCTGCTGTTGCCACGCCCTTCCTTCCGTTGTCTCAGGTTCATAGTACCTCCAGCAAGCCTTTCGCCAATCCGACGCTTTATCGTTCGTTGGTCGGTGCTCTTCAGTATCTCACTATCACTCTTCCTGATTTGTCCTATGCAGTTAATTCTGTTAGCCAGTTCCTTCAGGATCCGCGTGATGATCACTTTGCTGCAGTTACTCGTATTCTGCGGTATGTTCGTGGTACCATTCACTATGGCCTCTCCTTTAGTGCTGCATGTACGCCGACCATCTCTGGTTATTTTGATGCTGATTGGGCTCGTTGTTTGGAGACTCGTCGTTCTACCTATGGCTATGCTGTCTTTCTTGGCACTAACCTTGTCTCTTGAAGTGCTAAGAAGCAACCCACGGTCTCCAGCTCTAGTGCTGAGTCCGAGTATCGTGCTCTTGCGAACTCAGCGTCCGAGGTTGTCTGGCTCTCTCATCTACTTCGAGATCTTCGTGTTCCTCTGGCCGGTTCTCCGTTGCTTCTGTGTGACAATAGCAGTGCGATCTTTATGGCTCAGACACCTGTCGCTCACAAGCGTGCCAAGCACATCGATATTGACTACCACTTTGTTCGTGAGTTGGTTACTTCTGGCAAGCTGCGAGTCCATCATGTGCCCTCTTCTCTTCAAATTGCTGATGTGTTCACAAAGGGCCTTTCTCGTCCTCTTTTCAAGTTTTTTCGTACCAAGCTTTGCGTCTCCATTAATCCGACGCTTAGCTTGAAGGAGGTGATAGAATATGTATTAGTGAGGATTGAGTATTTTCCTATTTTGCCCTTATGTACTATATATATATTCTTAATCTAATTCAACCCTAATTATGGGGATTAGCAGCCTTCACATGGAGCAGCAGCCGCCTGATCTCCGTTCTTTCTTACCAAAATGGAAGGTTCAATGTCTTCCAATTGAGAGATCCCCGAGATGGAAGATTAAACGTGTTCCAATCGAGAGATCACCGAAATTGGAAGATTCAACGTGTTCCAATCGAGAGATCTGGCGCTAGAGTGCGATTTCCTAAGCGTTATTCGACTGGCAGCTAATTACTCGTTAATTTGGTTGTTCCCTAGTTTGGTTAATTTTTGCACAACATCTTCAATCACGCTGTTGTTATCAGTTTCCTGATAGGTTTTGTCTGATGTTACTCGATCAATCATATACTTTATATTCATCATCGTAAATTAATTAACTGTTATGAATTGAAATTTCTACAAATGTATGAATTATATCAACCACAACTTTATCTAGATGATTGATGAACAATTGCATGATTGTAGTAGATACGAAATTTGTGGTAGATATTCTAATGGTGAATTATTCACCTTAGTTACCTCCTAATCTTATGAGGATTAGCTTAAGTTTTGTTTCCCCAATTTTTGCCTATAAATAGAGGCATTTTCTAGTGTAAATGACACACAAAAATAAGAGCAAGAATACTCATCTAAAGTTCTTGATCTCTCCCTTTCTCTTTCACAATTTAAGGTTATTCCTTTAAGTAAGATTAAGACATCTTGTCTTAATAATCTAAAGTCTTAGATTAAGACACTTTGTCTTACTCGTTTCATAACACGTTATCAGCACGAAGAGTCTCTAATCACCACTGATCAAGAATCATTGAGCACGAAGAGTCTCTAATCACCACTTATCAAGAATCATCAAGGTATAAACTCTACTCTTTTATTAATACAATCATAATTATACAAGAGTTATTACCAAATCGATTTGATAAGTATGCTCTGTAGTTGCCCAAAACTCAGAATCTTCTACATCAGAAACTCGATTTTCTTCTTCTTAGATCTAGAACGATTTTTACCAAAACATAAACATATTATTAGATCTAAACAAAATACAAACAAGATACTAGATTTACTTACCTCTTTCGGCTTCTCATTTCAAGCTCCCTTCAAGTACTTTTCTCGATTTCAAAATGGAGCTTTCCAAATCGAAATGATGATAATTAAAACAGTAATCATGATAAGAACAAGGAAAATGAAAAGCTCGGTTAAAAACCGATCGTTACTAGCTCTTAAACAACGATGAATCTCATCGGAATCCATGAAAATGGTTAAAGGAAAAATGGAAGAAGAGGTTGATAATGGAGGTGAGGAAGAAGAGGATAAGAATGGATAAAAAAAGGAGGGAGAAGGGGACCGTAATTATAAAGGATAAAAAAAGGAGAATAACCAGTATTAAAGTTTCCCTCCATAAGTATGCTTACATAATTTTTCCTTACATTATCCTTATACTGTATGACCCCTGTTTAAATTTATACTTTTGACTCTATGACAATATGACAATCATTTTAATTAAATGATATGATACACCTATATTGACATGATCATTCACCCTCTTTATATATTCATGTATATCGCTTCACACATGATATATAATCCTTATATGTATAATAATGAACATATAATTAACTCATATTTTACAACTCTATTTGTAGAACTTTTAAATGGCAAGTATTACAAAGAGAGAATTTGAGATTCTCGACTTATCGGGTCATAAATACCTCAAGTGGAAGGTAGATGCCCACACTCACCTTAAGACAAATGGCCTTGAACAAACAATTGATGAAAAGGGCAATATAACGCCACAAGAGAACGCAAAGGCTATTGTATTCCTCCGCCACCATATACATGAAAGCCTTAAAACTGAGTATTTATTTGTTGAAGATCCCAAATTATTGTGGGAAAATCTAAATGAACGCTATGGCCATACAAAGGAGGTCCTCCTCCCACAAGCACAACATGATTGGAGCAACTTAAGGTTTCAGGACTATAAATCCATATCAGATTATAATAGTGCTCTATTCAGGATCACATCCCAACTTAAGTTATGTGGTCAAGAAGTAACTGAGTCACAAATGTTGGAGAGGACGTTCTCCACCATGCATGCCTCCAGTGTTGTGTTACAACAACAATACAGGGAGAGGAAATTCACAAAATACTTAGACTTGCTGAAAGTTTTATTGGTTGCTGAAAAGAACAGTGAAATTTTAACGAGAATCATAATATGAGGCCCACTGGCTCCACAACACTTCTTGAAGCAAACGCCGTGGACAATGGATTTACTGAAGGAAACGCCAACCAATATAAGGTACAACATAATTATGGCCGCGGTCGTGGTCGCGGAGGCCGTGGAGTTTTCCGCGGATGCTTTCGTGGCCGAGGAGGTCGTAACATCTATAGCAGAGGTCGTGGCCAAGGATACAACAAAGGTCATGGAAACAACCATGGCTACAAAGGCACAAAGGGGGATGGAAAGCCAAAGGTCCAGACGGGACCCTCCCAAAAATTCACTTGTTATAAATGTGGCATGACTGGTCATTGGTCAAGACTATGTCGTACAACCCCACACTTAGTGAGGTTGTACCAAACTGAGAAGGGAAACGATAAGGCACCTGAGACAAATTACACTGAGAATGAGAATGTTAAAAATATTAACATGCCAAATATGGATACCCCTGTATTCTTTAACCAAGAAGGAGGTACCATTTTGTCTCTGAACCTTGACGATGATAATGACTACGTCTTTTAAGGATTGAACTAGTCTTGAACGTCTATGCCACGTCTCACAATGTATAATATTGTATAAAATGCATTCCCTTTTTCTTTGTTATCGCATAAAATCATGTATAATATAACTTTATGTGTAATATTTTTCTTTAAGTACTTGTATAATATGACTATCCTTGTGTAATATATATGAAGTTTTTTTTAACATTTTACGTATCACTTTTTTTTATTTTTATATAGTAGACATGGAACCACATAAAATGAAACTCGATGGGAAGGATAAATGTCTTCTAGATAATGCAACACCATTCTAAGAAACAAAGATTATTTTACACACCTAAGGGCCTATGAAGGCAATGTCACTGCAATCTCGGGTGTGTCTAAGCTCATCGAAGGCTCCGGAAGAGCAATTGTTCTACTTCCATGTTGAACAAAATTAGTAATAAATAATGCATTGTACTCAAGTAAATCTCAAAGAAATTTACTGAGTTTTAAGGATGTGCGTCAAAATAGGTTTCATGTGGAAACCACAAATGAAAATGAAAAAGAATATTTATGCATCATAAGTCATGAATTTGGCCTCAAAAGGATCCTTGAAAGAATGTCAAGCTAAACATCCGGGTTATACTATATGTATATTCATGCACTTGAGGTCAATGCAACAATAAGGCAAAAGTCAAATGATAAAGGTTCATTTACATTATGGCATGAACACCTGGGTCACCCAGGAATGATAATGATGCACAAAATCACAAATAATTCATTTGGACATTCACTGAAAAATATCAGGCTTCTATCACCAAATGAACTCAATTGCAATGTATGCTCACTTGAAAAGCTTATTATAAGAACCTCCAAAAGTAAAATTGCAAGTGAGATGCCTGCATTTTTGGAAAGAATCCAAGGGGATATATCACCAATATTTCCACCTTGTGGGCCATTTCGATATTTTTTATGGTGTTAATTGATGCATCTACACGTTGGTCTCATGTTTGCCTATTCTCCACTCGAAATACTGCATTTGCAAAACTCCTTGCTCAAATAATCCGATTGAGAGCACGTTTTCCGGATTACACAATCAAGAAAATCAGACTTGATAATGCTGGAGAATTCACTTCCCAAATCTTCAATGATTTTTGCATGTCAATTGGGATTGATGTGGAACATCCTGTAGCTCATGTTCACACAAAAAAATGGTCTTGCGGAATCCTTAATAAAGAGATTACAATTGATTGCTAGACCATTATTGATGAGGTCTAAACCTCCCTCATCAGCATGGGGACATGCTATATTGCATGTTGCAACATTGATTCGATTAAGACCAAGTGCGAACCATGAGCAAAACAATTAGTATTTTGGAAAGGAACCAGACATCTCACATCTCAAAGTATTTGGATGTGCTGTATATGTCCCCATTGCTCCACCCCAACGCACCAAGATGGGTCCACAAAGAAGATTGGGAATATATGTTGGTTTTAAATCACCATCGATTATAAAATATCTTAAACCTACAGTGGGTGATTTATTCACAACAAGATTAGCTGATTGTCATTTTGATGAAAGAACTTTCCCAAACTTAGGAGGAGAAAAGAAAATGGTTGATCCAAATACAGAAGAGATCACATGGAATGCAATAGCTGATCCAAGAACAAGAATGTGTGAACAAGAGGTACAAAAGATTATTCATCTGCAAAATGTTGCAAATCAGCTACCCGATGCATTCATAGATACCAAGAAAGTGACAAAGTCACATATACCAGCAGCAAATGCTCTAGCAAGGATTGAAATACCCATTGGACAGCCTGAAGCGTCTATAACAAATGAGTCCACGACGCGTCTAAAGCGGGGAAGGCCTCTAGGTTCAAAGCATTTGAAACCAAGGAAATCAAAGGACCCTTTGGGTATGATAGGAGATCCCACAAGGACTAATAAGAAAGATAATGAAGGAAGTGATGTAGGATTATCTCCCACAAGCTCGGATCTAGAGTGTTCAACCAACACACATTAAGAACAAGTGTTCTAAGTGATGTTCAAACTTGAAAGCAAGCAAGAACAAGAAGAAAGAAAGATTTTTGAAGGAATAAATGGATAAGATCTTGAAGAGAACTTTTCTATCTTTGTAAGGCACCTTGGACTTAACCTCAACACAATACAAGAAGAGAAAGAACTAAACAAGCTATAACTTAACACAACATGGAGATATACTACCATGAGCACTAAGAGTTTCCCATTCGACAAGTTTACACAATCAATTACATAAACAAGATGAAATAGTCAAGATAAGAAGTTTGATAGCTCTGCTCAAACTAACAAAGGTGGCCCTTGATAACTAGGAGGAGTTTTTACTCTACTCAAAACATCAATTCAATCAAAAGCCCTTAGTGAAGGTTAACTTTAGGCTTTTATACCTAGGTTGAACCCGGCCTTTTTGACACCTAAAAATAACTGAAATAAGGACCAAATTACCCTATGATAAGTTCCACAAAAGAGTTAGGGAAGAGGATGAAAACGTTACACCTAGACAACTTAGCCGACTAAGTGTCTAGTTGTGATAGTTGCACAAAAACGCCAAATGCAGCCATGTTGGAGTCCTCCAATGGATTGGCTGTCTTCATTGGATTTGTTAGGGATGAGAACTTCTTTCACATGCCATAAGTGTAGAAGCAATGGGTTCCAAATCATGCCCTAAGTCTTGAGTCAAAGTTTCTTGTAGAATGAGGTCTTGGATCTTCTTTGACATGGCTCTTGTGATGGCTCCTTGGGTAGTTGACTTGAGGGATGCTCCTGCATCATTCCCTCCCTCTTGAGAGAGGCCTGACCCCAGGCCATCACCTCTTATAATGGGCAATGGATCTTCTTGGCTAGCTTCCTCCCATGTTTCATCTTGTTGTTCTTCAAAGAGAGTGAGATCTCCTATGTTGAAAGTTGGTTTCACTCCATACTCCTCAGGTAGGTCAATGACATAGGAATTGTCACCAACCACTCTTAACACCTTGAATGGTCCGTCTCCTCTTGGAGAGAGCTTGGAAGTCCTTAGGTTTGAAAATCTCTCCTCCCTTAGATGCACCCATACTAGATCACCTTCTTTGAGCAACACCTTCCTTCTAAACTTGTTCTTTGTCCCTTCCGCACTCTTGGACAAGCTTTCTAGCCTTTCTCTGGTCCTCTCATGGATGTATTTGATGAGCTTCACTTGGTTCTCTGCACTATAGTCACACTTCTCTTTGCAAGGCAAAGGAATAAGATCAAATGGGGTTAGGGGTTTAGTGCCATAAACACACATAGATGGGATCAGTTTTGTGCTAGAATGGGTAGCTCTATTGTAGGAAAACTCGACATGTGGTAACAAGTCTTCACATGCCTTTAGGTTACTCTTAATCAAGGCTCTAAGCATTGTACCTAAGGTTCTATTGGTCACTTCCATTTGTCCATCCGTTTGTGGGTGACTAGATGTGGAGAATAAGAGTCTAGTGCCTATCTTTCTCCACAAGGTTCTCCAAAAATGGCTAAGGAATTTAGGATCTCTATCACTCACAATGGTCCTAGGCAAGCCATGTAGTCTTACAACCTCAGAGAAGAACAAGTTAGCTACATTAGTGGCATCCTTAGTTTTGTGACAAGCAATGAAATGTGCCATCTTGCTAAACCTATCTACCACCACAAATATGGAATCTCTACCCCTTCTAGTCCTAGGAAAACCAGCTATAAAGTCCATACTAATGTCTAGCCATGGTGCACTAGGTATAGGCAATGGTGTGTACAATCCTTGGGGTTTAACTTTTGATTTGGCCTTAAGGCACTCTATGCATCTCTTAAGCATGTTTTCTATGTCTTTGTGCATATGAGGCCAAAAGAAGTGGGAACTCAGAATGGATATAGTCTTGTCTCTCCCAAAGTGCCCCATTAGTCCTCCCTTGTGAGATTTCTCCACAAGAAGAAGCCTAAGAGAACACTTAGGTATGCAAACTCTATCAACCTTAAACAAGAATCCATCAAACAAGTAATACTTTCCCAATTGACCCTTGTCAAGGCAATGAGCATAAGTAGCTCCAAAATCAGAATCATGCCCATAAAGTTCCTTGGTGTAGGTGAAACATAACACCTTGGAATCAAGGGTGGTAAGCAAGGCATGTCTCTTAGAGAGAGCATCAACCACTACATTGTCTTTCCCCTTCTTATACTTGATAATATAAGGGAAAGTATCAATGAACTCCATCCATCTACCATGTGTCCTATTAAGTTTGTCTTGACTTTTAAAGTGTTTAAGTGACTCATGGTCAGGATGCAAGACAAACTCACTAGGCCAAAGATAATGTTGCCAAGTTTTCAACACCCTAAACAAGGCATACAATTCTTTGTCATAAGTAGAATAGTTTAGAGTTGCACCCTTAAGCTTCTCACTAAAGAAAGAAATAGGCTTACCCTCTTGCATAAGCACTCCTCCAATTCCCGCACCACTTGCATCACACTCAACCTCAAAGGGCCTTGTGAAATCTGGTAGAACTAGGAGTGGTGCCTCGGTTAGCTTAGCCTTGAGCTCATTGAATGCTCCTTCTTGCCTTGGTCTCCATTGAAATATGATATTCTTCTTTGTGAGTTCAGTTAAGGGGGAGGCAATGGTGCTAAAGTCTTTGACATATCTTCTATAGGAGCTAGCAAGCCCTTGGAAGCTCCTAACTTGGGTCGCACTTGTTGGAGTTGGCCAATCTTGTGTGGCTTTGATCTTGTCCTTGTCCACCTCCAACCCCTTAGAACTCACTACAAAGCCAAGAAAAGTTATATGGTTAGAGTAGAAATCACATTTCTTGATATTAGCAAAGAGTGATTCATTTTTGAGCTTGGATAATACTTCCCTTAGGTGGTAGGCATGGTCAAGTAGCGATTTAGAGTAGATGAGAATGTCATCAAAGTAAACCACAACAAACTGGCCTATAAAGCTTCTTAGCACATGGTTCATTAATCTCATGAAGGTTGATGGAGCATTGGTGAGGCCAAATGGCATGACAAGCCATTCATAGAGGCCAAACTTGGTCTTGAATGCAGTTTTCCATTCATCACCTTCTCTCATTCTTATTTGATGATAACCACTCTTGAGATCTATCTTGTAGAAGCATGTGGCTCCATGGATCTCATCTAACATGTAATTAAGCCGTGGGATTGGATGTCTATACTTGATTGTAATGTTGCTGATGACTCTACAATCCACACGCATTCTCATGGTGCCTTCTTTGTTTTGCACTAAGAGAACTGGCACGACACAAGGGGACATACTCTCCCTAATGTACCCCTTCTCTAGTAACTCTTGCACTTGTGTCTCCACTTCCTTACTCTCCATTGGATTCATCTTATAGACTGGCCTATTGGGGAGTATAGAACCGCGTATGAAGTCTATTTGGTGCTCTATGCCCCTAAGTGGAGGAAGGCCTAGTGGTAGCTCTTGTGGAAACACTTCATGGAAGGAATCTAGGACATCTTGAATGGCTTAGGTAGGGTGATTTGTGGGTTCTCTGAGGTCATGTTTTGACTCTTCACTAAGCGCATGAGTCTTGCATCCTTAGGTACAAAATCACCCTCCTTAACTTCTTTGAACACAAGCATGGAAAATTGTCCTTGGCACTTGGAAGCATACATAGCCAATGGCTTGTCTTTGGTCCTAGGCTTCTCCTTCACATTATCCTTCATTCTCTTAGCTTCTACAGCTTCAACAATTTGGTGAGGAGTCATAGGCTTCAATGTGGTTAGTTTTCCATTAAACATAAAAGTGTACTTGTTTGTGAACCCATCATGTGTGACCTTATTATCATATTTCCAAGGTCTACCTAGTAACAGATGACATGCTTGCATAGGTAAGATATTACATAGGATGGTGTCTACATAGTATCCTATCTTAAGTGTGACTTTACATTGCTTATGGACCTTAAGTTCTCCACAATCATTCATCCAATGCAACTTATAAGGTCTAGGGTGCAAGATTGAAGGTAGGCTAAGTTTGTCAACTAACTCACTACTAGCAATGTTGCAACAACTCCCTCCATCTATGATCACATCACACACTTTATCTTTGATCACACATCTACTATGAAACAAGTTCTCTCTTTGATTATCTTCACTAACTCAGTTTGCACACTTAAAGCTGTCTTGTAAATTAACACTTCTCCTTGTTCATATTCTATCTCATTAGTGTCCTCTCCTAAGTCATCTTCTATAGTAAGATTAGGGTCACTCTCCTCAGTTTCACTCTCAGATTCATATTGTCCTAGGACATTGATAACCATCACTCTTTTGTTAGGAAAATCTCTCATAAAATGGCCCTTTCCTTTGCACTTAAAACATTCTAAACTACTAGACTTAGGATGCACATTATTGGATGTTTGAGGGGGTTTAAGAGTACTCCCTTGAGTGCCCATGTCATTGCCTTGGGGCTTAGGAAAGTCTCTGGAAGGTGGGGCAACCTTAGGCTGAATTGGAGTGATAGGTGATGGCCTTCCATTCCATGTGTTACCTTGAGTAGTAGGCCTAGATGTGGGCCTTGCAGTTTGAAACAATCTTTGCTTCATCTTCATTTCCACCTTGATATCATTGTGTAGGAGTTGATCAATTGTGTCATAAGGGTACATATCCACTTCTAGGGAGATAGATGTATTCAAGACCTTAAGAATCTAGCATTGCTGTCCACTGGGTCCTCTTTGATGTCAGCCTTGATCATGGCCATGTGCATGGCATTGTACACTTCCTCCACACTCATGCTTCCTTGTCTCATACTCTCTAGCTTGTATCTAAGCTCTCTTTTGTAATGTTCTGGTACAAACTTCTCCCTCATGTGTCTCTTCATGTCATTCTAAGTGGTGATAGATTGCTCATACAAATCCCTTCTTCCTTCAGTAAAACTATCCCACCATAGCATGTCATAGTCTTGAAACTCCAATGTTGCAAGTTGTATCTTCTTCATCTCAGGGAGGTTGTGACAATCCCAAATCTGATCCATTTTACTCTCCCACACTAAGTATAAATCAGGATCACACTTGCCCTCAAAGCTAGGGATCTTGACCTTCACTTCGCCAATACCATCTTCCTCTCCTGGCCTAGGAGCTTGATCATATCTTTGCTCATGTCTTTGGAACCTTGGCCTCCTTCCTCTTCCTCCTTGCCTCATGTATCTATCCCCCTGAAACTCATCAACACCATAATCACTATACCTATTCCATTCAGGAGAGTTAGGGTTAGAAAACTCCCTTGGATAGTTCATTGGTGGAGGTCTAGGCAATGGTGAGACAATGAGTCTAGTCGGTACTCTTATGGGACCCGGCCTTAGGCGAGGTGATGTGGATTCATGCCTCACTTCTTGGTTTGGTAATGGCAGTTTAGTGTGTGGGCGTGAAGTCCCTCCAACTTCAAATTGGGTCCCTATAACTATAGGTGGTGTTCTAGGCTTGTCTTGTTTGGATTCAACGGTGGTTAGTCTACTAGAGAAATCAACAATGAACTTCTTCAAGTCACTAAGAATGTTAACTAAATCAGGTTGATTAGTGATGCTATTTTCCGAGTGTAGGTGTGGGTGAACCTCCTCTTGCTGAGATCCATGTTGGGATCCTTGTTGTGTGCTAGGCATGATCAAAGACAACAAACAATGAACAATATTAATGTTAGTCTAATAAGCTTGTGTTTGTTTGTGTTTGAATCATTCTACACTCTTGAATGTCCTCTCAACCTTGATATTTGATCACCTTATCAATGCAATGTGATGCGAGTAACACTTTTTAGCTTGGTACACTAAGATGCTTAATCAACAAAAAGTTATAGCTAGCATAGACAAGCAAGTGCACTTGTAAGAAGATGAAGTAGGAAAATGTTTAGCTCAAAGGGACTTGAGAACGTTTTACCTCATTTATGGTGCATAAAGAATCCCTTGAAATAACCTTTCTTTTCCTTAGAAGTGTCCTTGAGAATTAGGCTAGGATATGTGTTTAAACTAGGCTAAGTGTAGCCGAGTACAAAGGCATAAGGGTGGGGTTAGGCTAGGTGTAAGGGGATCATGGCAATCCCCTATCTCCTTCTTATTTATGTGTTTTAGGACACTTGGTCACGTTGCAAATGTTGCACTTGGAATACACAACAAAAGGTACAAGACTTGGTTAAGAATAGACAAGCAAGCACGTTACCCGGGGTACAAAATGTGTGTTGCAAACAACTTTGGGCGTTTGTTTCAAGAGTTTAATGAGCTGGAATGGATGTGAACTTTCTTGATCCTTGTAGTGGGGGTTTTTCTATGTGCATGGCTCAGGTCACATCCAAAAAGGCACGACCCAATGAGGCTGCAAAGTCTTGTGAATAGGCTACGTCAACACTTGTGAAAAGTAGAAAGTGACACTTTACCGCTTTGGGAAAGATTTTTGGCTTTAGTGTTTGGACAATCTACTCGTGTCTTTGGCCTGGTTTTTCTTGACCTCAACAGATCAAACGTTGTTCTTCATGGGGCTTATAAGTGTTCTTCATTTGGTTGTGTTTGGTTTGAGGTGTCAAGCTTCAAAGTTGGGTTCTTGACCATTTTTGTGCGTGAATTCAAGTACCCGCTTAGGTTTTGGCTTTTGGTTCTCTCTTAGACACTTCCTTAACTTTGCTTGGTGATTTCTTAGTCCTCTTCAAACACTTCCAACTTTGGTTTTAGTTCCTGCAAATACTCAAAAGAGTCATTAGACTTAGACCAACAAAAGGCACGCAACAAAAAGGCTTGGCTAGTGTTTTTGGGGCTGTTTTTTTGTGTGACTTTGCAAGTGTTGCAAATCACTTTTTGAGAGATGGTTGAAAACTCAGATGAGTTCTGATACCACTCGATGTAGGATTATCTCCCACAAGCTCGGATCTAGAGTGTTCAACCAACACACACTAAGAACAAGTGTTCTAAGTGATGTTCAAACTTGAAACAAGCAAGAACAAGAAGAAAGAAAGAGTTTCGAAGGAAGAAATGAATAAGTTCTTGAAGAGAAATTCTCTATCTTTTTAAGGCACCTTGTACTTAACCTCAACACAATACAAGAAGAGAAAGAACTAAACAAGCTATAACTTAACACAACGTGGAGATATACTACCATGAGCACCAAGAGTTTCCCATTCAACAAGTTTACACAATAAATTACATAAACAAGATGAAATAGGCAAGGTAAGCAGTTTGATAGCTCTGATAAAACTAACAAAGGTGGCCCTTAAGAACTAGGAGGAGTTTTTACTCTACTCAAAACATCAATTCAATCAAAAGCCCTTAGTGAAGGTTAACTTTAGGATTTTATATCTAGGTTGAACCCGGACTTTTGACACCTAAAAATACCTGAAATAAGGATTAAATTACCCTAAGATAAGTTCCACAAAATAGTTATGGAAGAGGGTGAAAACGTTACACCTAGACAACTTAGCCGGCTAAGTGTCTAGTTGTGATAGTTGCACAAAAACGTCAAATGCAGCCATGTTGGAGTTCTCCAATGGCTTGGCTGTCTTCATTGGATTTGTTGGGGATGAGCACTTCTTTCACATCTAGAAGTGTAGAAGCAATGTGTTCCAAATCATGCCCTAAGTCTTGAGTCAAAGTTGCTTGTAGAATGAGGTCTTGAATCTTCTTTGACATGGCTCTTGTGATGGATCCTTGGGTAGTTGGATTGAGGTATGCTCCTGCATCAGGAAGGGAAATTTAAAATGAAAATGTCTCACAAGAAAATGACATCTTGGACAACGATCAAAATATCGATAATTCTGAAATTTCCATTAATTATACTTACACAGGTATACAATGGAATAGAAAAGATGTCGTTATTGATAACATATTTTCCTACTCAATAGCTATAGATGTTGTGTCAGGGGATGAGGATGCTGAGCCAAAATCAGTTGACGAATGTCGTCAAAGAAAAGATTGGCCAAAATGGAAGGAAGTCATCCACGCAGAATTAAGATCCCTAGAAAGGAGAAAAGTTTTTGGACCTGTAGTCCATACACCAAATGGTGTAAAATCGGTAGGATACAAATGGATTTTCATAAGAACGCGAAATGAGAAGAATGAAATCGTCATATATAAGGCAAGACTTGTAGCCCAAGGTTTCTCCCAAATTCCCGGAGTTGATTATGACGAAACATACTGTCCAGTGGTTGATGCAACTACGTTGAGGTTCCTCATTGGCATGACTGTATTCTAGAAATTGCATATGCGTCTTATGGATGTTGTAATCGCATACTTATATGGGTCACTTGATACAAACATCTATATGAGAGTTCCAGATGGAATAAGACTGCCCGAGTCTAACAACTCTAAGCCTCAAGGGTTATTCTCTATAAAGCTAAAGAGGTTGTTGTACGGATTAAAACAATCTGGAAGGATGTGGTACAACTGTCTTAGTGAATACCTCATGAAAGAAGGGTATAAGAATGATGCCACTTGCCCTTGTGTTTTTGTCAAAAGATCCAAAAATGGGTTCTCAATCATCGCTGTCTATGTTGACGATTTAAACATCGTGGGAACTCCTCATGAACTCAAAGAAACTGCAAAATATTTGATGAAAGAATTTGAGATGAAAGATCTTGGACAAACTAAGCTTTGTATTGGTTTACAAATTGAACATCTAGATGGAGGAATTTTTTGTACATCGGAATCTAATTACACTGAAAAAATCTTGAGAAGATTTAATATGGATAAAGCACATTCTTTGAGTTCACCCATGGATGTTCGATCCCTTAGTGTTGATAAGGACCAGTTTCGCCCTCAAGAAGAGGACGGAGAATTCCTCGTTCCTGAAGTACCATACCTTAGTTCAATTGGTGCTTTAATGTATTTAACTAACAATACAAGACCAGACATTGCTTTTGCGGTGAATCTTTTATCCAGGTTTAGTTCGACTCCTACAAGGAGGCATTGTAATGAGATCAAACACATATTTCGCTATCTTCGGGGGACACATGATTTGGGGTTGTTCTACTATGCTCAAAAGGATGCCACATTGGTCGGATATGCAGATGCATGATATTTATCTGACCCACATAAAGCCAAGTCATAAAATGGTTATGTGTTCACATATGGAGGCACAACCATATCATGGAGATCAAATAAGCAAACGATGACTGCAACATCATCAAATCAAGCAGAGTTGATTGCACTATACGAGGCAGGAAGAGAATGTGTGGCATTACGAGCAATGATCACATTCATCCAGAAGGAATGTGGAATGATGCCTAGCACCAACAGGCCAACGGTGATCTAGGAAGACAACTCAACATGCGTTGCTCAGATGAAGAAAAGGTATATCAAAGGAGATCGTACAAAACACATTTTACCCAAATTCTTCTCTACTCATGAATTGGACGAAGCTGGAGAAATCAACGTTCAACAAATCGGCTCGATGATAATTTGGCTGATATGTTTACAAAGGCATTAACTCCCAAGAAGTTTGCAGAACTAGTATCAAGGATTGGAATGTGCAGACTCACAGACACTCATTGATCTAAGGGGGAGCTTCATACGCGCTGTACTCTTTTTCCCTTCAATTAAGTTTATTTTTCTCCCACAGGATTTTTGCTTGACGAGGTTTTTAATGAGGCATCATCAAGGCATATAACGGGATTCACAGTTGTACTCTTTTTCCTTCGGTCAGGTTTTTATCCCACCGGGTTTTTCCTGACAAGGTTTTAACGAGGCAACACCCATCCATTTCCAGCAACAGTTCAAAGGTGAATATTCAAGGGCGGAGTGTTATGAATTGAAATTTCTACAAATGTAAAACTTATATCAACCACAACTTTACCTAGATGATTGATGAACAATTGCATGATTGTAGTAGATATGAAATTTGTGGTAGATATTCTAATGGTAATCTTATGGGAATTAACTTAAGTTTTGTCTGCCCAATTTTTGTCTATAAATAGAGGCATTATCTAGTGTAAATGACATACCAAAATAAGAGCAAGAGTACTCGTCTAAAGTTCTTGATCTCTCCCTTTCTCTTTAACAATTTAAAGTTATTTTAGTGGTCCTTTAAGTAAAATTAAGACATCTTATTTTAATAATCTAAAATCTTAGATTAAGACACATTATCTTCATAACATTAACAACAATTTCCTTCCTTTTTTTATTTGAGTTTTTTGTCTCTTTCTTACTGATCAATTTGTCTTGTTTTAGATAAGTGCCCGTGTTCTTATAATTTATATGATTTGTTCGATTGTAGTTTTCTCCTTGCTTTATGCAATAGAGTTCCTGATAAATATGATGTATATTTATTAACGCCGATGGTTGATTTCCTAGTTGTATTTTACAAAGTATACATAGTTTTGGTTTCGCTACGGATGTTTAGATGTGATTAGATTCATTCCGAGTGACATTCTAGGACTACGATCTATCTATTTGTCATTTTCATTAAGAAATAAGAATTGGTGCTCCCGTGTGTCCTCGCTTTGATGTTAATTACGATCAATTAACCAATTTCGAAGTTGCTAGTGCTTAACTCTGCTTGGCTTGTAAGGAATAATGATCTGGTAATGTTATTGACAGTCCGCCTCCCCTTACCTCAAGTGATGATCGTGGAAGATCTGGTAAGAACAGACAGCCTTAACAAGTTACAATCTATCTAACCAGGTTTGTTTGAGTTTGAGCTGATTGCTGTTCTTGTGCCTTTGCTCTTGGAAGTTAGATGATGTAATTTGGCTGTCCTTGTAAAATTGTTTTATCAGGATGGTCCTGAATATGAGCTTGTTGAGGCATTGGGTTGTGTTGTGTATAGAGGGCAAGGAGTCTATCATGGCAACTTCATTGCTAGACCGAAGAATGGAAGCCAAGAAGAGGATAAGGTCTTTTTCGGAGAGGTCCAGTGCATACACTGGTTTGACCATCTGAAGAAAAACCCTGAAGGTCTTGCCTGCCCCTTGAGCTGCATCTTAGGGCCCACTGGTACAAGTACAAGTATATGACATTCCTTAGAGCATCCGCATTGGTGCGGTTTTTTACCGGTTTTTTAGCAGTTTTTTAGTTTTTTTTATTCATTCTTCATACTTTAAAAACTCAACTCACTTTTTTTCTACATTCATGGTTTTTAAGCAGGTTTTTAGCCCAATTTTTAACTATATATTTATTTACCTATCAAGTATTTAATTACAAAATATATTTTGAATAGTAAATCTATAATTTAAAATTTTATATATTATTTACAAGATATTATATTAATTTGAAATAATAGTTATTAGTTATTACTAGTAACTCTAGATATATTATATAATTTTTTACATTTATAAATACATTGTATACCTACATGCAATATAATTATACGAGTTTTAGTAAAACACAAACAACACTTACTTTATTATTATAAATTAAACATTCATAAAAGCAATTGTGTTTCCAAAAACTTTCTTTAAAAAAACTAAATTAATTAAAAAAATCGTTAAAATGATCCGTGTATAGCACGGACAAAAAATAAACTAAATTACTTAAAAATTCGTTAAAATGGTCCGTATATAGCACGGAAAAAAACTAAATTAATT